>NC_136715.1:25884200-26031700 GCF_936440315.1 Barbus barbus | reverse complement strand
CCGAGCTAAGTGGTCAACCAAGTTTAAACTGCAGACGAGGAACTAAGAAGATCTGCGAGATGCAGGATTGAAAACGCACAGACACTGCGCTCGCCTTACTTGACGGAAGCATGTCTTAGGTTTGTAATGCTTCTTAACCGAAGGTTACGGTGAATACGGTCTGCTCAATTTTGGTTACTGTTGTTCCTGTTGAGGTTAATGTGTGTTCTAGATTCTTTTGGAACACTAACCTTGTCAGATTCGTCACAGCGGAACTGTTAAAAGAGGCCACTGTAGCACAAAAGCTAGCAGGTTCCACCGAGAGTTGAACTCGGATCGCTGGATTCAGAGTCCAGAGTGCTAACCATTACACCATGGAACCAATCTTCCATGTGCCAAGGAACCAAGGTCTGCAGATGGGCTCGGCCGGGATTTGAACCCAGGACCTCTCGCACCCGAAGCGAGAATCATACCCCTAGACCAACGAGCCATCGGATGCCTCTGCGACTAGCAAATGCAGAAAGAAGGCTCACAGGGCCGTGACGATTTCTGAGAACTCTTTTCTGCCCTATCTAATCTGGCTTGGGCTGCCTTCCCAATCCAATGTTGATAAAAATGTCAAGGCAAAGGACTCGAGGCTCGAGTCAATCGCAGACATCTGAGCCATCTCAAAAAACAACACCTCCTTTCAGAGAAAGCGCTCTTACTCTCCGAGCTAAGTGGTCAACCAAGTTTAAACTGCAGACGAGGAACTAAGAAGATCGGCGAGATGCAGGATTGAAACAGCACAGACACTGCGCTCGCCTTACTTGACGGAAGCATGCGATTGGCCCAGAGAATGCAGAATGGACGGATAGTGCTCAAGAAAAGGGGCTCCAAAGACAGAGACGGGCTCGTCCGGGATTTGAACCCGGGACCTCTCGCACCCTAAGCAAGAATCATACCCCTAGACCAACGAGCCTGCTGATGCCTCTGAAAGCAGCAAATGCAGAAAGAAGGCTCACAGGACCGTGACGATTTCTGAGAACTCTTTTCTGCCCTATCTAAAAATTGGCTCGGGCTGCCTTCCCAAACCAATGTTGATAAAAATGTCAAGGCAAAGGACACGAGGCTCGAGTCAACCGCAGATAGATACCCTGCAGGGCAGCCCATCTGAGCCATCTAAAAAAACAACACGTCCTTTCAGAGAAAGCGCTCTTACTCTCCGAGCTAAGTGGTCAACCAAGTTTAAACTGCAGACGAGGAACTAAGAAGATCTGCGAGATGCAGGATTGAAAACGCACAGACACTGCGCTCGCCTTACTTGACGGAAGCATGCGATTGGCCCAGAGAATGCAGCACTGACGGATAGTGCTCAAGAAAAGGGGCTCCAAAGATAGAAGCGGGCTCGTCCCCTAAGCGAGAATCTTACCCCTAGACCAACGAGCCACTGGGCTGACTGCAGAGGAGAGGAGGCCACATAGCCACGTATTTTACTGTGCTCGATGCTTCAGTCTTTCAGAGATCCTGTCTCTGGGTTGGCAAGTGCAAAAAGAGGGCTCATGCCACTAGCCGGATTTCTGAGAAACTCGATTTTGCAGTACCTGCGCTAGCATGGCCTGCCTTTGCAGTATAATGTTGATTAAAACATCAAGAACAAAATACATGAGCTGAATTAAACGACAGAAGGCTACATTGCACACTGCCACACACATCATGCTGATTTGGCTGAAGAGAAACTGTCTTAGGTTTGTAATGCTTCTTAACCGAAGGTTACGGTGAATCCGGTCTGCTCAATTTTGGTTACTGTTGTTACTGTTGAGGTTAATGTGTGTTCTAGATTCTTTTGGAACACTAACCTTGTCAGATTCGTCACAGCGGAACTGTTAAAAGAGGCCACTGTAGCACAAAACCTAGCACTGTAGCACAAAACCTAGCAAATGCAGAAAGAAGGCTCACAGGGCCGTGACGATTTCTGAGAACTCTTTTCTGCCCTATCTAATCTGGCTTGGGCTGCCTTCCCAATCCAATGTTGATAAAAATGTCAAGGCAAAGGACTCGAGGCTCGAGTCAATCGCAGACATCTGAGCCATCTCAAAAAACAACACCTCCTTTCAGAGAAAGCGCTCTTACTCTCCGAGCTAAGTGGTCAACCAAGTTTAAACTGCAGACGAGGAACTAAGAAGATCGGCGAGATGCAGGATTGAAACAGCACAGACACTGCGCTCGCCTTACTTGACGGAAGCATGCGATTGGCCCAGAGAATGCAGAATGGACGGATAGTGCTCAAGAAAAGGGGCTCCAAAGACAGAGACGGGCTCGTCCGGGATTTGAACCCGGGACCTCTCGCACCCTAAGCGAGAATCATACCCCTAGACCAACGAGCCTGCTGATGCCTCTGAAAGCAGCAAATGCAGAAAGAAGGCTCACAGGACCGTGACGATTTCTGAGAACTCTTTTCTGCCCTATCTAAAAATTGGCTCGGGCTGCCTTCCCAAACCAATGTTGATAAAAATGTCAAGGCAAAGGACACGAGGCTCGAGTCAACCGCAGATAGATACCCTGCAGGGCAGCCCATCTGAGCCATCTAAAAAAACAACACGTCCTTTCAGAGAAAGCGCTCTTACTCTCCGAGCTAAGTGGTCAACCAAGTTTAAACTGCAGACGAGGAACTAAGAAGATCTGCGAGATGCAGGATTGAAAACGCACAGACACTGCGCTCGCCTTACTTGACGGAAGCATGCGATTGGCCCAGAGAATGCAGCACTGACGGATAGTGCTCAAGAAAAGGGGCTCCAAAGATAGAAGCGGGCTCGTCCCCTAAGCGAGAATCTTACCCCTAGACCAACGAGCCACTGGGCTGACTGCAGAGGAGAGGAGGCCACATAGCCACGTATTTTACTGTGCTCGATGCTTCAGTCTTTCAGAGATCCTGTCTCTGGGTTGGCAAGTGCAAAAAGAGGGCTCATGCCACTAGCCGGATTTCTGAGAAACTCGATTTTGCAGTACCTGCGCTAGCATGGCCTGCCTTTGCAGTATAATGTTGATTAAAACATCAAGAACAAAATACATGAGCTGAATTAAACGACAGAAGGCTACATTGCACACTGCCACACACATCATGCTGATTTGGCTGAAGAGAAACTGTCTTAGGTTTGTAATGCTTCTTAACCGAAGGTTACGGTGAATCCGGTCTGCTCAATTTTGGTTACTGTTGTTACTGTTGAGGTTAATGTGTGTTCTAGATTCTTTTGGAACACTAACCTTGTCAGATTCGTCACAGCGGAACTGTTAAAAGAGGCCACTGTAGCACAAAACCTAGCACTGTAGCACAAAACCTAGCAAATGCAGAAAGAAGGCTCACAGGGCCGTGACGATTTCTGAGAACTCTTTTCTGCCCTATCTAATCTGGCTTGGGCTGCCTTCCCAATCCAATGTTGATAAAAATGTCAAGGCAAAGGACTCGAGGCTCGAGTCAATCGCAGACATCTGAGCCATCTCAAAAAACAACACCTCCTTTCAGAGAAAGCGCTCTTACTCTCCGAGCTAAGTGGTCAACCAAGTTTAAACTGCAGACGAGGAACTAAGAAGATCGGCGAGATGCAGGATTGAAACAGCACAGACACTGCGCTCGCCTTACTTGACGGAAGCATGCGATTGGCCCAGAGAATGCAGAATGGACGGATAGTGCTCAAGAAAAGGGGCTCCAAAGACAGAGACGGGCTCGTCCGGGATTTGAACCCGGGACCTCTCGCACCCTAAGCGAGAATCATACCCCTAGACCAACGAGCCTGCTGATGCCTCTGAAAGCAGCAAATGCAGAAAGAAGGCTCACAGGACCGTGACGATTTCTGAGAACTCTTTTCTGCCCTATCTAAAAATTGGCTCGGGCTGCCTTCCCAAACCAATGTTGATAAAAATGTCAAGGCAAAGGACACGAGGCTCGAGTCAACCGCAGATAGATACCCTGCAGGGCAGCCCATCTGAGCCATCTAAAAAAACAACACGTCCTTTCAGAGAAAGCGCTCTTACTCTCCGAGCTAAGTGGTCAACCAAGTTTAAACTGCAGACGAGGAACTAAGAAGATCTGCGAGATGCAGGATTGAAAACGCACAGACACTGCGCTCGCCTTACTTGACGGAAGCATGTCTTAGGTTTGTAATGCTTCTTAACCGAAGGTTACGGTGAATACGGTCTGCTCAATTTTGGTTACTGTTGTTCCTGTTGAGGTTAATGTGTGTTCTAGATTCTTTTGGAACACTAACCTTGTCAGATTCGTCACAGCGGAACTGTTAAAAGAGGCCACTGTAGCACAAAAGCTAGCAGGTTCCACCGAGAGTTGAACTCGGATCGCTGGATTCAGAGTCCAGAGTGCTAACCATTACACCATGGAACCAATCTTCCATGTGCCAAGGAACCAAGGTCTGCAGATGGGCTCGGCCGGGATTTGAACCCGGGACCTCTCGCACCCGAAGCGAGAATCATACCCCTAGACCAACGAGCCATCGGATGCCTCTGCGACTAGCAAATGCAGAAAGAAGGCTCACAGGGCCGTGACGATTTCTGAGAACTCTTTTCTGCCCTATCTAATCTGGCTTGGGCTGCCTTCCCAATCCAATGTTGATAAAAATGTCAAGGCAAAGGACTCGAGGCTCGAGTCAATCGCAGACATCTGAGCCATCTCAAAAAACAACACCTCCTTTCAGAGAAAGCGCTCTTACTCTCCGAGCTAAGTGGTCAACCAAGTTTAAACTGCAGACGAGGAACTAAGAAGATCGGCGAGATGCAGGATTGAAACAGCACAGACACTGCGCTCGCCTTACTTGACGGAAGCATGCGATTGGCCCAGAGAATGCAGAATGGACGGATAGTGCTCAAGAAAAGGGGCTCCAAAGACAGAGACGGGCTCGTCCGGGATTTGAACCCGGGACCTCTCGCACCCTAAGCGAGAATCATACCCCTAGACCAACGAGCCTGCTGATGCCTCTGAAAGCAGCAAATGCAGAAAGAAGGCTCACAGGACCGTGACGATTTCTGAGAACTCTTTTCTGCCCTATCTAAAAATTGGCTCGGGCTGCCTTCCCAAACCAATGTTGATAAAAATGTCAAGGCAAAGGACACGAGGCTCGAGTCAACCGCAGATAGATACCCTGCAGGGCAGCCCATCTGAGCCATCTAAAAAAACAACACGTCCTTTCAGAGAAAGCGCTCTTACTCTCCGAGCTAAGTGGTCAACCAAGTTTAAACTGCAGACGAGGAACTAAGAAGATCTGCGAGATGCAGGATTGAAAACGCACAGACACTGCGCTCGCCTTACTTGACGGAAGCATGCGATTGGCCCAGAGAATGCAGCACTGACGGATAGTGCTCAAGAAAAGGGGCTCCAAAGATAGAAGCGGGCTCGTCCCCTAAGCGAGAATCTTACCCCTAGACCAACGAGCCACTGGGCTGACTGCAGAGGAGAGGAGGCCACATAGCCACGTATTTTACTGTGCTCGATGCTTCAGTCTTTCAGAGATCCTGTCTCTGGGTTGGCAAGTGCAAAAAGAGGGCTCATGCCACTAGCCGGATTTCTGAGAAACTCGATTTTGCAGTACCTGCGCTAGCATGGCCTGCCTTTGCAGTATAATGTTGATTAAAACATCAAGAACAAAATACATGAGCTGAATTAAACGACAGAAGGCTACATTGCACACTGCCACACACATCATGCTGATTTGGCTGAAGAGAAACTGTCTTAGGTTTGTAATGCTTCTTAACCGAAGGTTACGGTGAATCCGGTCTGCTCAATTTTGGTTACTGTTGTTACTGTTGAGGTTAATGTGTGTTCTAGATTCTTTTGGAACACTAACCTTGTCAGATTCGTCACAGCGGAACTGTTAAAAGAGGCCACTGTAGCACAAAAGCTAGCAGGTTCCACCGAGAGTTGAACTCGGATCACTGGATTCAGAGTCCAGAGTGCTAACCTGCCTAAGGCCACCACGTTAGGGAAGGGTCCCGCTGAGCGCATAATAGGCGCTGCGTGTCAGGCATTTAGTGGACGCTGCGCGCCGCCCCCTAGATGATTTTTCCCGCCCCCGGCGACCGGCCGGGCGTCGAGGGGAGGCCCGACGGGGCCCATCGGAGGCGTCGCCCGGGGCCTGGGGCCCCCGGGGGCCCCACGGAACGGCGCCAAACTTTCGCCTTTTTCTGCGCCATTTCTTGCAATCTGCGAGTCGGCCACAGGGTGGCACACTCACGACCACGGAAAGCCTACGGGAGGCGCGTCGAACAGGTTGGGGGTGGGCGTCCACGGGAAGCCTAAACCTGCCACCCACAGCTTACGGTGCCGGAAGCTCCCGATTGGCCCTCTGGCCATCCGGGAACGCCCCCGGGCCCCGCCCACTGACCACAAACAGCCTATTCATCCCCCTTACTGCCTATTTGACCACAAAAGGCCTATTAGTCCCCCTTACCTCCTATATGACCAAAAACAGCCTAATCATCCCCCTTACCTCCTATATGACCAAAAACAGCCTAATCATCCCCCTTACCTCCTATATGACCAAAAACAGCCTAATCATCCCCCTTACCTCCTATATGACCAAAAACAGCCTAATCATCCCCCTTACCTCCTATATGACCACAAACAGCCTAATCATCCCCCTTACCTCCTATATGACCAAAAACAGCCTAATCATCCCCCTTACCTCCTATATGACCAAAAACAGCCTAATCATCCCCCTTACCTCCTATATGACCAAAAACAGCCTAATCATCCCCCTACCACCTATATGACCAAAAACAGCCTATTAATTTCCCCCCAAACATGTGCACTGTCCACGGAAAGCCTGTACAGGCCATGTCAAATAAGTTACAGGTGTCACTTTCTGATGTTGGAATTTTGAGTTGGATTTTGGTGAGTTTCACCACTATTGGTACATGCCCACCTGTAACTTATTTGACGGGGCCTCCACAGGCTTTCCGTGGACAATGCATTAATAGGTCATATTTTATTAATAAGATTATTTTATTCCATACAATCTAGAGTACAGTGCTCAATAAACACCGTATAACAGTTTCATGTACATTGTAGCTATTAAAATGGCTTAATTTGCATAAACATGCAACGCAGCACATGTGCTGCAAATGGACCAATATTCAACCTAAATATGACCAAATCGCAACATATATTTTGTTCATAATCCTGGAAATGTTTATGCTATCATTAAATGCTTAACTTTAATAAAAAGCTCATATTTTTTAATACCAGATATGCAATAAAATAATAAAATATGACTTATTAATGCATTCCAACATAAGAAAGTGACACCTGTAACTTATTTGACGGGGCCTCCACAGGCTTTCCGTGGACAATGCATTAATAAGTCATATTTTATTAATAAGATTATTTTATTGCATAATACCCACAGTACAGTGCTCAGGAAGCACCGTCAAGTAGTTTCATGTACATTGGAGATATTAAAATGGCTTAATTTGCATAAAAGTGCACTGTCCACGGAAAGCCTGCACAGGCCCCGTCAAATAAGTTACCGGTGTCACTTTCTAAGAAAGTGACACCTGTAACTTCTTTGACGGGGCCTCCACAGGCTTTCCGTGGACAATGCATTAATAGGTCATATTTTATTAATAAGAATTTTTTTTTGCATAAAATCTAAAGTACTGTGCTCAGTAAACACCGTACAACAGTTTCATGTGCATTTTAGCTATTAAAATGGATTAATTTGCATAAAAGTGCACTGTCCACGGAAAGCCTGCATAGGCCCCGTCAAATAAGTTACCGGTGTCACTTTCTAAGAAAGTGACACCTGTAACTTATTTGACGGGGCCTCCACAGGCTTTCCGTGGACAATGCATTAATAAGTCATATTTTATAAATAAGATTATGTTATTGCATAATACCTACAGTACAGTGCTCAGGAAACACCGTCAAGTAGTTTCATGTACATTGGAGCTATTAAAATGGCTTAATTTGCATAAAAGTGCACTGTCCACGGAAAGCATGTTTAGGCCCCGTCAAATAAGTTGCACGTGGGCACTTCCTGTGATTTTGCAGAGTCATACAGGAACTGCCCACTTGCAACTTATTTGACGCGACCTAAATAAGTGTTCCGTGGACAATGCATTAATAGGTCATATTTTATTAATAAGATAATTTTTTTGCATAAAATCTAAAGTACTGTGCTCAGTAAACACCGTACAACAGTTTCATGTACATTGTAGCTATTAAAATGGCTTAATTTGCATAAAAATAAACTGTCCACGGAAAGCCTGCATAGGCCCCGTCAAATAAGTTACCGGTGTCACTTTCTAAGAAAGTGACACCTGTAACTTATTTGACGGGGCCTCCACAGGCTTTCCGTGGACAATGCATTAATAGGTCATATTTTATTAATAAGAATATTTTTTTGCATAAAATCTAAAGTACTGTGCTCAGTAAACACCGTACAACAGTTTCATGTACATTGTAGCTATTAAAATGGCTTAATTTGCATAAAAATGCAACGCAGCACATGTGCTGCAAATGGACCAATATTCAACCTAAATATGACCAAATCGCAACATATATTTTGTTCATAATCCTGGAAATTTTTATGCTATCATTAAATGCTTAACTTTAATAAAAAGCTCATATTTTTTAATACCAGATATGCAATAAAATAATAAAATATGACTTATTAATGCATTCCAACATAAGAAAGTGACACCTGTAACTTATTTGACGGGGCCTCCACAGGCTTTCCGTGGACAATGCATTAATAAGTCATATTTTATTAATAAGATCATTTTATTGCATAAAATCTAAAGTACTGTGCTCAGTAAACACCGTACAACAGTTTCATGTACATTGGAGCTATTAAAATGGCTTAATTTGCATAAAAATAAACTGTCCACGGAAAGCCTGCATAGGCCCCGTCAAATAAGTTACCGGTGTCACTTTCTAAGAAAGTGACACCTGTAACTTATTTGACGGGGCCTCCACAGGCTTTCCGTGGACAATGCATTAATAGGTCATATTTTATTAATAAGAATTTTTTTTGCATAAAATCTAAAGTACAGTGCTCAGTAAACACCGTACAACAGTTTCATGTACATTTTAGCTATTAAAATGGCTTAATTTGCATAAAAGTGCACTGTCCACGGAAAGCATGTTTAGGCCCCGTCAAATAAGTTGCACGTGGGCACTTCCTGTGATTTTGCAGAGTCATACAGGAACTGCCCACTTGCAACTTATTTGACGCGACCTAAATAAGTGTTCCGTGGACAATGCATTAATAGGTCATATTTTATTAATAAGATAATTTTTTTGCATAAAATCTAAAGTACTGTGCTCAGTAAACACCGTACAACAATTTCATGTACATTGTAGCTATTAAAATGGCTTAATTTGCATAAAAATAAACTGTCCACGGAAAGCCTGCATAGGCCCCGTCAAATAAGTTACCGGTGTCACTTTCTAAGAAAGTGACACCTGTAACTTATTTGACGGGGCCTCCACAGGCTTTCCGTGGACAATGCATTAATAGGTCATATTTTATTAATAAGAATATTTTTCTGCATAAAATCTAAAGTACTGTGCTCAGTAAACACCGTACAACAGTTTCATGTACATTGTAGCTATTAAAATGGCTTAATTTGCATAAAAATGCAACGCAGCACATGTGCTGCAAATGGACCAATATTCAACCTAAATATGACCAAATCGCAACATATATTTTGTTCATAATCCTGGAAATTTTTATGCTATCATTAAATGCTTAACATTAATAAAAAGCTCCTATTTTTTAATACCAGATATGCAATAAAATAATAAAATATGACTTATTAATGCATTCCAACATAAGAAAGTGACACCTGTAACTTATTTGACGGGGCCTCCACAGGCTTTCCGTGGACAATGCATTAATAATTCATATTTTATTAATAAGATTATTTTATTGCATAATACCTACAGTACAGTGCTCAGGAAACACCGTCAAGTAGTTTCATGTACATTGGAGCTATTAAAATGGCTTAATTTGCATAAAAATAAACTGTCCACGGAAAGCCTGCATAGGCCCCGTCAAATAAGTTACCGGTGTCACTTTCTAAGAAAGTGACACCTGTAACTTATTTGACGGGGCCTCCACAGGCTTTCCGTGGACAATGCATTAATAGGTCATATTTTATTAATAAGAATTTTTTTTTGCATAAAATCTAAAGTACAGTGCTCAGTAAACACCGTACAACAGTTTCATGTACATTTTAGCTATTAAAATGGCTTAATTTGCATAAAAGTGCACTGTCCACGGAAAGCATGTTTAGGCCCCGTCAAATAAGTTGCACGTGGGCACTTCCTGTGATTTTGCAGAGTCATACAGGAACTGCCCACTTGCAACTTATTTGACGCGACCTAAATAAGTGTTCCGTGGAAATGCATTAATAGGTCATATTTTATTAATAAGATAATTTTTTTGCATAAAATCTAAAGTACTGTGCTCAGTAAACACCGTACAACAGTTTCATGTACATTGTAGCTATTAAAATGGCTTAATTTGCATAAAAATAAACTGTCCACGGAAAGCCTGCATAGGCCCCGTCAAATAAGTTACCGGTGTCACTTTCTAAGAAAGTGACACCTGTAACTTATTTGACGGGGCCTCCACAGGCTTTCCGTGGACAATGCATTAATAGGTCATATTTTATTAATAAGAATATTTTTCTGCATAAAATCTAAAGTACTGTGCTCAGTAAACACCGTAGAACAGTTTCATGTACATTTTAGCTATTAAAATGGCTTAATTTGCATAAAAGTGCAACGCAGCACATGTGCTGCAAATGGACCAATATTCAACCTAAATATGACCAAATCGCAACATATATTTTGTTCATAATCCTGGAAATTTTTATGCTATCATTAAATGCTTACCATTAATAAAAAGCTCATATTTTCTAATACCAGATATGCAATAAAATAATAAAATATGACTTATTAATGCATTCCAACATAAGAAAGTGACACCTGTAACTTATTTGACGGGGCCTCAACAGGCTTTCCGTGGACAATGCATTAATAGGTCATATTTTATTAATAAGAATTTTGTTTTGCATAAAATCTAAAGTGCAGTGCTCAGTAAACACCGTACAGCAGTTTCATGTACATTTTAGCTATTAAAATGGCTTAATTTGCATAAAAGTGCAACGCAGCACATGTGCTGCAAATGGACCAATATTCAACCTAAATATGACCAAATCGCAACATATATTTTGTTCATAATCCTGGAAATTTTTATGCTATCATTAAATGCTTAACATTAATAAAAAGCTCATATTTTTTAATACCAGATATGCAATAAAATAATAAAATATGACTTATTAATGCATTCCAACATAAGAAAGTGACACCTGTAACTTATTTGACGGGGCCTCCACAGGCTTTCCGTGGACAATGCATTAATAGGTCATATTTTATTAATAAGAACATTTTTTGCATAATACCTACAGTACAGTGCTCAGGAAACACCGTCAAGTAGTTTCATGTACATTGGAGCTATTAAAATGGCTTAATTTGCATAAAAATAAACTGTCCACGGAAAGCCTGCATAGGCCCCGTCAAATAAGTTACCGGTGTCACTTTCTAAGAAAGTGACACCTGTAACTTATTTGACGGGGCCTCCACAGGCTTTCCGTGGACAATGCATTAATAGGTCATATTTTATTAATAAGAATTTTTTTTTGCATAAAATCTAAAGTACAGTGCTCAGTAAACACCGTACAACAGTTTCATGTACATTTTAGCTATTAAAATGGCTTAATTTGCATAAAAGTGCACTGTCCACGGAAAGCATGTTTAGGCCCCGTCAAATAAGTTGCACGTGGGCACTTCCTGTGATTTTGCAGAGTCATACAGGAACTGCCCACTTGCAACTTATTTGACGCGACCTAAATAAGTGTTCCGTGGAAATGCATTAATAGGTCATATTTTATTAATAAGATAATTTTTTTGCATAAAATCTAAAGTACTGTGCTCAGTAAACACCGTACAACAGTTTCATGTACATTGTAGCTATTAAAATGGCTTAATTTGCATAAAAATAAACTGTCCACGGAAAGCCTGCATAGGCCCCGTCAAATAAGTTACCGGTGTCACTTTCTAAGAAAGTGACACCTGTAACTTATTTGACGGGGCCTCCACAGGCTTTCCGTGGACAATGCATTAATAGGTCATATTTTATTAATAAGAATATTTTTCTGCATAAAATCTAAAGTACTGTGCTCAGTAAACACCGTAGAACAGTTTCATGTACATTTTAGCTATTAAAATGGCTTAATTTGCATAAAAGTGCAACGCAGCACATGTGCTGCAAATGGACCAATATTCAACCTAAATATGACCAAATCGCAACATATATTTTGTTCATAATCCTGGAAATTTTTATGCTATCATTAAATGCTTACCATTAATAAAAAGCTCATATTTTCTAATACCAGATATGCAATAAAATAATAAAATATGACTTATTAATGCATTCCAACATAAGAAAGTGACACCTGTAACTTATTTGACGGGGCCTCAACAGGCTTTCCGTGGACAATGCATTAATAGGTCATATTTTATTAATAAGAATTTTGTTTTGCATAAAATCTAAAGTGCAGTGCTCAGTAAACACCGTACAGCAGTTTCATGTACATTTTAGCTATTAAAATGGCTTAATTTGCATAAAAGTGCAACGCAGCACATGTGCTGCAAATGGACCAATATTCAACCTAAATATGACCAAATCGCAACATATATTTTGTTCATAATCCTGGAAATTTTTATGCTATCATTAAATGCTTAACATTAATAAAAAGCTCATATTTTTTAATACCAGATATGCAATAAAATAATAAAATATGACTTATTAATGCATTCCAACATAAGAAAGTGACACCTGTAACTTATTTGACGGGGCCTCCACAGGCTTTCCGTGGACAATGCATTAATAGGTCATATTTTATTAATAAGAACATTTTTTGCATAAAATCTAAAGTACAGTGCTCAGTAAACACAGTACAACAGTTTCATGTACATTTTAGCTATTAAAATGGCTTAATTTGCATAAAAGTGCACTGTCCACGGAAAGCCTGCACAGGCCCCGTCAAATAAGTTACAGGTGTCACTTTCTGATGTTGGAATGCATTAATAAGTCATATTTTATTAATAAGATTATTTTATTGCATAATACCTACAGTACAGTGCTCAGGAAACACCGTCAAGTAATTTCATGTACATTGTAGCTATTAAAATGGATTAATTTGCATAAAAATGCAACGCAGCACATATGCTGCAAATGGACCAATATTCAACCTAAATATGACCAAATCGCAACATATATTTTGTTCATAATCCTGGAAATTTTTATGCTATCATTAAATGCTTAACATTAATAAAAAGCTCATATTTTTTAATACCAGATATGCAATAAAATAATAAAATATGACTTATTAATGCATTCCAACATAAGAAAGTGACACCTGTAACTTATTTGACGGGGCCTCCACAGGCTTTCTGTGGACAATGCATTAATAAGTCATATTTTATTAATAAGATTATTTTATTGCATAATACCTACAGTACAGTGCTCAGGAAATACCGTCAAGTAGTTTCATGTACATTGGAGCTATTAAAATGGCTTAATTTGCATAAAAATAAACTGTCCACGGAAAGCCTGCATAGGCCCCGTCAAATAAGTTACCGGTGTCACTTTCTAAGAAAGTGACACCTGTAACTTATTTGACGGGGCCTCCACAGGCTTTCCGTGGACAATGCATTAATAGGTCATATTTTATTAATAAGAATATTTTTTTGCATAAAATCTAAAGTACAGTGCTCAGTAAACACCGTACAACAGTTTCATGTACATTTTAGCTATTAAAATGGATTAATTTGCATAAAAGTGCACTGTCCACGGAAAGCCTGCACAGGACCCGTCAAATAAGTTACAGGTGTCACTTTATGATGTTGGAATGCATTAATAAGTTATATTTTATTAATAAGATTATTGTATTGCATAATACCTACAGTACAGTGCTCAGGAAACACCGTCAAGTAGTTTCATGTACATTGCAGCTATTAAAATGGCTTAATTTGCATAAAAATGCAACGCAGCACATGTGCTGCAAATGGACCAATATTCAACCTAAATATGACCAAATCGCAACATATATTTTGTTCATAATCCTGGAAATTTTTATGCCATCATTAAATGCTTAACATTAATAAAAAGCTCATATTTTTTAATACCAGATATGCAATAAAATAATAAAATATGACTTATTAATGAATTCCAACATAAGAAAGTGACACCTGTAACTTATTTGACGGGGCCTCCACAGGCTTTCCGTGGACAATGCATTAATAGGTCATATTTTATTAATAAGATTTTTTTTTGCATAAAATCTAAAGTACAGTGCTCAGTAAACACCGTACAACAGTTTCATGTACATTTTGGCTATTAAAATGGCTTAATTTGCATAAAAGTGCAACGCAGCACATGTGCTGCAAAAAGACCAATATTCAACCTAAATATGACCAAATCGCAACATATATTTTGTTCATAATCCTGGAAATTTTTATGCTATCATTAAATGCTTAACATTAATAAAAAGCTCATATTTTTTAATACCAGATATGCAATAAAATAATAAAATATGACTTATTAATGCATTCCAACATAAGAAAGTGACACCTGTAACTTATTTGACGGGGCTTCCGCAGGCTTTCCGTGGACAATGCATTAATAAGTCATATTTTATTAATAAAATTATTTTATTGCATAATACCTACAGTACAGTGCTCAGGAAACACCGTCAAGTAGTTTCATGTACATTGGAGCTATTAAAATGGCTTAATTTGCATAAAAATAAACTGTCCACGGAAAGCCTGCATAGGCCCCGTCAAATAAGTTACCGGTGTCACTTTCTAAGAAAGTGACACCTGTAACTTATTTGACGGGGCCTCCACAGGCTTTCCGTGGACAATGCATTAATAGGTCATATTTTATTAATAAGAATATTTTTCTGCATAAAATCTAAAGTACTGTGCTCAGTAAACACCGTAGAACAGTTTCATGTACATTTTAGCTATTAAAATGGCTTAATTTGCATAAAAGTGCAACGCAGCACATGTGCTGCAAATGGACCAATATTCAACCTAAATATGACCAAATCGCAACATATATTTTGTTCATAATCCTGGAAATTTTTATGCTATCATTAAATGCTTACCATTAATAAAAAGCTCATATTTTCTAATACCAGATATGCAATAAAATAATAAAATATGACTTATTAATGCATTCCAACATAAGAAAGTGACACCTGTAACTTATTTGACGGGGCCTCAACAGGCTTTCCGTGGACAATGCATTAATAGGTCATATTTTATTAATAAGAATTTTGTTTTGCATAAAATCTAAAGTACAGTCCTCAGTAAACACCGTACAACAGTTTCATGTACATTTTAGCTATTAAAATGGCTAAATTTGCATAAAAGTGCATTGTCCACGGAAAGCATGTTTAGGCCCCGTCAAATAAGTTGCACGTGGGCACTTCCTGTGATTTTGCAGAGTCATACAGGAACTGCCCACTTGCAACTTATTTGACGCGACCTAAATAAGTGTTCCGTGGAAATGCATTAATAGGTCATATTTTATTAATAAGATAATTTTTTTGCATAAAATCTAAAGTACTGTGCTCAGTAAACACCGTACAACAGTTTCATGTACATTGTAGCTATTAAAATGGCTTAATTTGCATAAAAATAAACTGTCCACGGAAAGCCTGCATAGGCCCCGTCAAATAAGTTACCGGTGTCACTTTCTAAGAAAGTGACACCTGTAACTTATTTGACGGGGCCTCCACAGGCTTTCCGTGGACAATGCATTAATAGGTCATATTTTATTAATAAGAATATTTTTCTGCATAAAATCTAAAGTACTGTGCTCAGTAAACACCGTAGAACAGTTTCATGTACATTTTAGCTATTAAAATGGCTTAATTTGCATAAAAGTGCAACGCAGCACATGTGCTGCAAATGGACCAATATTCAACCTAAATATGACCAAATCGCAACATATATTTTGTTCATAATCCTGGAAATTTTTATGCTATCATTAAATGCTTACCATTAATAAAAAGCTCATATTTTCTAATACCAGATATGCAATAAAATAATAAAATATGACTTATTAATGCATTCCAACATAAGAAAGTGACACCTGTAACTTATTTGACAGGGCCTCAACAGGCTTTCCGTGGACAATGCATTAATAGGTCATATTTTATTAATAAGAATTTTGTTTTGCATAAAATCTAAAGTGCAGTGCTCAGTAAACACCGTACAGCAGTTTCATGTACATTTTAGCTATTAAAATGGCTTAATTTGCATAAAAGTGCAACGCAGCACATGTGCTGCAAATGGACCAATATTCAACCTAAATATGACCAAATCGCAACATATATTTTGTTCATAATCCTGGAAATTTTTATGCTATCATTAAATGCTTAACATTAATAAAAAGCTCATATTTTTTAATACCAGATATGCAATAAAATAATAAAATATGACTTATTAATGCATTCCAACATAAGAAAGTGACACCTGTAACTTATTTGACGGGGCCTCCACAGGCTTTCCGTGGACAATGCATTAATAGGTCATATTTTATTAATAAGAAAATGTTTTGCATAAAATCTAAAGTACAGTGCTCAGTAAACACAGTACAACAGTTTCATGTACATTTTAGCTATTAAAATGGCTTAATTTGCATAAAAGTGCACTGTCCACGGAAAGCCTGCACAGGCCCCGTCAAATAAGTTACAGGTGTCACTTTCTGATGTTGGAATGCATTAATAAGTCATATTTTATTAATAAGATTATTTTATTGCATAATACCTACAGTACAGTGCTCAGGAAACACCGTCAAGTAATTTCATGTACATTGTAGCTATTAAAATGGCTTAATTTGCATAAAAATGCAACGCAGCACATATGCTGCAAATGGACCAATATTCAACCTAAATATGACCAAATCGCAACATATATTTTGTTCATAATCCTGGAAATTTTTATGCTATCATTAAATGCTTAACATTAATAAAAAGCTCATATTTTTTAATACCAGATATGCAATAAAATAATAAAATATGACTTATTAATGCATTCCAACATAAGAAAGTGACACCTGTAACTTATTTGACGGGGCCTCCACAGGCTTTCTGTGGACAATGCATTAATAAGTCATATTTTATTAATAAGATTATTTTATTGCATAATACCTACAGTACAGTGCTCAGGAAATACCGTCAAGTAGTTTCATGTACATTGGAGCTATTAAAATGGCTTAATTTGCATAAAAATAAACTGTCCACGGAAAGCCTGCATAGGCCCCGTCAAATAAGTTACCGGTGTCACTTTCTAAGAAAGTGACACCTGTAACTTATTTGACGGGGCCTCCACAGGCTTTCCGTGGACAATGCATTAATAGGTCATATTTTATTAATAAGAATATTTTTTTGCATAAAATCTAAAGTACAGTGCTCAGTAAACACCGTACAACAGTTTCATGTACATTTTAGCTATTAAAATGGATAAATTTGCATAAAAGTGCACTGTCCACGGAAAGCCTGCACAGGACCCGTCAAATAAGTTACAGGTGTCACTTTATGATGTTGGAATGCATTAATAAGTTATATTTTATTAATAAGATTATTGTATTGCATAATACCTACAGTACAGTGCTCAGGAAACACCGTCAAGTAGTTTCATGTACATTGCAGCTATTAAAATGGCTTAATTTGCATAAAAATGCAACGCAGCACATGTGCTGCAAATGGACCAATATTCAACCTAAATATGACCAAATCGCAACATATATTTTGTTCATAATCCTGGAAATTTTTATGCCATCATTAAATGCTTAACATTAATAAAAAGCTCATATTTTTTAATACCAGATATGCAATAAAATAATAAAATATGACTTATTAATGAATTCCAACATAAGAAAGTGACACCTGTAACTTATTTGACGGGGCCTCCACAGGCTTTCCGTGGACAATGCATTAATAGGTCATATTTTATTAATAAGATTTTTTTTTGCATAAAATCTAAAGTACAGTGCTCAGTAAACACCGTACAACAGTTTCATGTACATTTTGGCTATTAAAATGGCTTAATTTGCATAAAAGTGCAACGCAGCACATGTGCTGCAAAAAGACCAATATTCAACCTAAATATGACCAAATCGCAACATATATTTTGTTCATAATCCTGGAAATTTTTATGCTATCATTAAATGCTTAACATTAATAAAAAGCTCATATTTTTTAATACCAGATATGCAATAAAATAATAAAATATGACTTATTAATGCATTCCAACATAAGAAAGTGACACCTGTAACTTATTTGACGGGGCTTCCGCAGGCTTTCCGTGGACAATGCATTAATAAGTCATATTTTATTAATAAAATTATTTTATTGCATAATACCTACAGTACAGTGCTCAGGAAACACCGTCAAGTAGTTTCATGTACATTGGAGCTATTAAAATGGCTTAATTTGCATAAAAATAAACTGTCCACGGAAAGCCTGCATAGGCCCCGTCAAATAAGTTACCGGTGTCACTTTCTAAGAAAGTGACACCGGTAACTTATTTGACGGGGCCTCCACAGGCTTTCCGTGGACAATGCATTAATAGGTCATATTTTATTAATAAGAATTTTTTTTTGCATAAAATCTAAAGTACAGTCCTCAGTAAACACCGTACAACAGTTTCATGTACATTTTAGCTATTAAAATGGCTAAATTTGCATAAAAGTGCACTGTCCACGGAAAGCATGTTTAGGCCCCATCAAATAAGTTGCACGTGGGCACTTCCTGTGATTTTGCCGAGTCATACAGGAACTGCCCACTTGCAACTTATTTGACGCGACCTAAATAAGTGTTCCGTGGACAATGCATTAATAGGTCATATTTATAAATAAGATGATTTTATTGCGTGATACCGACAGTACAGTGCTCAGGAAACACCGTCAATCTGTTTCATGTACATTGGAGCTCGTAAAATGGCTTATTTGGCATAAAAACGCACTGTCCACGGAAAGCATGTTTAGGCCCCGTCAAATAAGTTGCACGTGGGCACTTCCTGTGATTTTGCCGAGTCATACAGGAACTGCCCACTTGCAACTTATTTGACGGGTGCCTTCACAATGGAATAAGTTGCACGTGTCAGCGGCTCCCGTTCGGCCCCCGGGGGCCCGAGGGGCCTCAAATTTCTCAGGAAGTTGCGTCACTTGGCCCTCGACGACACACCGAGAGGGCTAGGTCGGGGGCCGCCAAAAAATATATTTCATTGCTCTCCATACAACTTTCTGTCTTACATAGACCTCTGTGTTGGAAGGGCCTGTGCAGCAGCTACTTTCTCGGTGCTTTATTGGCTCGGGAAGCATCTGGGGCCACGAAACTCCAGGACCCGTGTCGGGGGGCCCTGACGGTCCCCCGTGATGAATCTCGGGGCCCTGCGACCTTCGTGACCCCTGAGTTTCCGACGTGCCACTGGCAACTTATTCAATGGAAAATTCATAGGTGGTGAGTGGTCAAGGGGGTCTTTTTCGGCCATTCGGGCAGATGCGGACACGGAACCCCGGAGGCTGTCCCGGGGGACCGTGACGTGACGTATATGTCAATTTCGGGCCGATCGGACCTTTCTCTCCGCTGTCCAACAAACACCTATGAAAATGAATGAGATAAGTTGCACGTGTCAGCGGCTCCCGTTCGGCCCCCGGGGGCCCGAGGGGTCTCAAATTTCTCAGGAAGTTGCGTCACTTGGCCCTCGACGACATACCGAGAGGGCTAGGTCGGGGGCCGCCAAAAAATATATTTCATTGCTCTCCATACAACTTTCTGTCTTACATAGACCTCTGTGTTGGAAGGGCCTATGCAGCAGCTACTTTCTCGGTGCTTTATTGGCTCGGGAAGCATCTGGGGCCACGAAACTCCAGGACCCGTGTCGGGGGGCCCTGACGGTCCCCCGTGATGAATCTCGGGGCCCTGCGACCTTCGTGACCCCTGAGTTTCCGACGTCCCACTGGCAACTTATTCAATAGAAAATTCATAGGTGGTGAGCGGTCAAGGGGGTCTTTTTCGGCCATTCGGGCAGATGCGGACACGGAACCCCGGAGGCTGTCCCGGGGGACCGTGACGTGACGTATATGTCAATTTTCGGGCCGATCGGACCTTTCTCTCCGCTGTCCAACAAACACCTATGAAAATGAATGAGATAAGTTGCACGTGTCAGCGGCTCCCGTTCGGCCCCCGGGGGCCCGAGGGGCCTCAAATTAATCAGGAAGTTGCATCACTTGGCCCTCGACGACATACCGAGAGGGCTAGGTCGGGGGCCGCCAAAAAATATATTTCATTGCTCTCCATACAACTTTCTGTCTTACATAGACCTCTGTGTTGGAGGGCCTGTGCAGCAGCTACTTTCTCGGTGCTTTATTGGCTCGGGAAGCATCTGGGGCCACGAAACTCCAGGACCCGTGTCGGGGGGCCCTGACGGTCCCCCGTGATGAATCTCGGGGCCCTGCGACCTTCGTGACCCCTGAGTTTCCGACGTCCCACTGGCAACTTATTCAATGGAAAATTCATAGGTGGTGAGCGGTCAAGGGGGTCTTTTTCGGCCTCCCGTAACTTATTTGACGGGGCCTCCACAAGCTTTCCGTGGACAATGCATTAATAGGTCATATTTTATTTATTATTCATATTTTTATGATTTCATTGCTTAATATCTACAGTACAGTACTCAGGAAACACCCTCCGGCAGTTTCATGTGCATCCGAGCTCGTAAAATGGCTTAATTTGCATAAAAATGCACTGTCCACGGAAAGCCTGTGTAGGCCCCGTCAAATAAGCTGCACGTGGGCACTTCCTGTGATTTTGCCGAGTCATACAGGAACTGCCCACTTGCAACTTATTTGACGCGACCTAAATAAGTGTTCCGTGGACAATGCATTAATAGGTCATATTTTATAAATAAGATGATTTTATTGCGTGATACCGACAGTACAGTGCTCAGGAAACACCGTCAATCTGATTCGTGTACATTGGAGCTCGTAAAATGGCTTATTTGGCATAAAAACGCACTGTCCACGGAAAGCATGTTTAGGCCCCGTCAAATAAGTTGCACGTGGGCACTTCCTGTGATTTTGCCGAGTCATACAGGAACTGCCCACCTGTAACTTATTTGACGGAGCCTCCACAGGCTTTCCGTGGACAATGCATTAATAGGTCATATTTTATTAATAAGAACATTTTTTGCATAAAATCTAAAGTACAGTGCTCAGGAAACACCGTCAAGTAGTTTCATGTACATTGGAGCTATTAAAATGGCTTAATTTGCATAAAAATAAACTGTCCACGGAAAGCCTGCATAGGCCCCGTCAAATAAGTTACCGGTGTCACTTTCTAAGAAAGTGACACCTGTAACTTATTTGACGGGGCCTCCACAGGCTTTCCGTGGACAATGCATTAATAGGTCATATTTTATTAATAAGAATATTTTTTTGCATAAAATCTAAAGTACTGTGCTCAGTAAACACCGTACAACAGTTTCATGTACATTGTTGCTATTAAAATGGCTTAATTTGCATAAAAATGCAATGCAGCACATGTGCTGCAAATGGACCAATATTCAACCTAAATATGACCAAATTGCAACATATATTTTGTTCATAATCCTGGAAATTTTTATGCTATAATTAAATGCTTAACATTAATAAAAAGCTCATATTTTTTAATACCAGATATGCAATAAAATAATAAAATATGACTTATTAATGCATTCCAACATAAGAAAGTGACACCTGTAACTTATTTGACGGGGCCTCCACAGGCTTTCCGTGGACAATGCATTAATAAGTCATATTTTATTAATAAGATTATTTTATTGCAAAATACCTACAGTACAGTGCTCAGGAAACACCGTCAAGTAGTTTCATGTACATTGGAGCTATTAAAATGGCTTAATTTGCATAAAAGTGCACTGTCCACGGAAAGCATGTTTAGGCCCCGTCAAATAAGTTGCACGTGGGCACTTCCTGTGATTTTGCCGAGTCATACAGGAACTGCCCACTTGCAACTTATTTGACGCGACCTAAATAAGTGTTCCGTGGACAATGCATTAATAGGTCATATTTATAAATAAGATGATTTTATTGCGTGATACCGACAGTACAGTGCTCAGGAAACACCGTCAATCTGTTTCATGTACATTGGAGCTCGTAAAATGGCTTATTTGGCATAAAAACGCACTGTCCACGGAAAGCATGTTTAGGCCCCGTCAAATAAGTTGCACATGGGCACTTCCTGTGATTTTGCCGAGTCATACAGGAACTGCCCACTTGCAACTTATTTGACGGGTGCCTTCACAATGGAATAAGTTGCACGTGTCAGCGGCCCCCGTTCGGCCCCCGGGCGCCCGAGGGGCCTCAAATTTCTCAGGAAGTTGCGTCACTTGGCCCTCGACGACATACCGAGAGGGCTAGGTCGGGGGCCGCCAAAAAATATATTTCATTGCTCTCCATACAACTTTCTGTCTTACATAGACCTCTGTGTTGGAAGGGCCTGTGCAGCAGCTACTTTCTCGGTGCTTTATTGGCTCGGGAAGCATCTGGGGCCACGAAACTCCAGGACCCGTGTCGGGGGGCCCTGACGGTCGCCCGTGATGAATCTCGGGGCCCTGCGACCTTCGTGACCCCTGAGTTTCCGACGTGCCACTGGCAACTTATTCAATGGAAAATTCATAGGTGGTGAGCGGTCAAGGGGGTCTTTTTCGGCCATTCGGGCAGATGCGGACACGGAACCCCGGAGGCTGTCCCGGGGGACCGTGACGTGACGTATATGTCAATTTCGGGCCGATCGGACCTTTCTCTCCGCTGTCCAACAAACACCTATGAAAATGAATGAGATAAGTTGCACGTGTCAGCGGCTCCCGTTCGGCCCCCGGGGGCCCAAGGGGCCTCAGATTAATCAGGAAGTTGCGTCACTTGGCCCTCGACGACATACCGAGAGGGCTAGGTCGGGGGCCGCCAAAAAATATATTTCATTGCTCTCCATACAACTTTCTGTCTTACATAGACCTATGTGTTGGAAGGGCCTGTGCAGCAGCTACTTTCTCTGTGGTTTATTGTCTCGGGAAGCATCTGGGGCCACGAAACTCCAGGACCCGTGTCGGGGGGCCCTGACGGTCCCCCGTGATGAATCTCGGGGCCCTGCGACCTTCGTGACCCCTGAGTTTCCGACGTGCCACTGGCAACTTATTCAATGGAAAATTCATAGGTGGTGAGTGGTCATGGGGGTCTTTTTCGGCCATTCGGGCAGATGCGGACACGGAACCCCGGAGGCTGTCCCGGGGGACCGTGACGTGACGTATATGTCCATTTCGGGCCGATCGGACCTTTCTCTCCGCTGTCCAACAAACACCTATGAAAATGAATGAGATAAGTTGCACGTGTCAGCGGCTCCCGTTCGGCCCCCGGGGCCCCGAGGGGCCTCAAATTTTGCAGGAAGTTGCGTCACTTGGCCCTCGACGACATACCGAGAGGGCTAGGTCGGGGGCCGCCAAAAAATATATTTCATTGCTCTCCATACAACTTTCTGTCTTACATAGACCTCTGTGTTGGAGGGCCTGTGCAGCAGCTACTTTCTCGGTGCTTTATTGGCTCGGGAAGCATCTGGGGCCACGAAACTCCAGGACCCGTGTCGGGGGGCCCTGACGGTCCCCCGTGATGAATCTCGGGGCCCTGCGACCTTCGTGACCCCTGAGTTTCCGACGTCCCACTGGCAACTTATTCAATGGAAAATTCATAGGTGGTGAGTGGTCAAGGGGGTCTTTTTCGGCCATTCGGGCAGATGCGGACACGGAACCCCGGACGCTGTCCCGGGGGACCGTGACGTGACGTATATGTCCATTTCGGGCCGATCGGACCTTTCTCTCCGCTGTCCAACAAACACCTATGAAAATGAATGAGATAAGTTGCACGTGTCAGCGGCTCCCGTTCGGCCCCCGGGGCCCCGAGGGGCCTCAAATTTTGCAGGAAGTTGCGTCACTTGGCCCTCGACGACATACCGAGAGGGCTAGATCGGGGGCCGCCAAAAAATATATTTCATTGCTCTCCATACAACTTTCTGTCTTACATAGACCTCTGTGTTGGAGGGCCTGTGCAGCAGCTACTTTCTCGGTGCTTTATTGGCTCGGGAAGCATCTGGGGCCACGAAACTCCAGGACCCGTGTCGGGGGGCCCTGACGGTCCCCCGTGATGAATCTCGGGGCCCTGCGACCTTCGTGACCCCTGAGTTTCCGACGTCCCACTGGCAACTTATTCAATGGAAAATTCATAGGTGGTGAGCGGTCAAGGGGGTCTTTTTCGGCCTCCCGTAACTTATTTGACGGGGCCTCCACAAGCTTTCCGTGGACAATGCATTAATAGGTCATATTTTATTTATTATTCATATTTTTATGATTTCATTGCTTAATATCTACAGTACAGTACTCAGGAAACACCCTCCGGCAGTTTCATGTGCATCCGAGCTCGTAAAATGGCTTATTTGCATAAAAATGCACTGTCCACGGAAAGCCTGTGTAGGCCCCGTCAAATAAGCTGCACGTGGGCACTTCCTGTGATTTTGCCGAGTCATACAGGAACTGCCCACTTGCAACTTATTTGACGCGACCTAAATAAGTGTTCCGTGGACAACGCATTAATAGGTCATATTTTATAAATAAGATCATTTTATTGCGTGATACCGACAGTACAGTGCTCAGGAAACACCGTCAATCTGATTCGTGTACATTGGAGCTCGTAAAATGGCTTATTTGGCATAAAAACGCACTGTCCACGGAAAGCATGTTTAGGCCCCGTCAAATAAGTTGCACGTGGGCACTTCCTGTGATTTTGCCGAGTCATACAGGAACTTCCCACTTGCAACTTATTTGACGCGACCTAAATAAGTGTTCCGTGGACAATGCATTAATAGGTCATATTTTATAAATAAGATGATTTTATTGCGTGATACCGACAGTACAGTGCTCAGGAAACACCCTCTGGCAGTTTCATGTACATCCGAGCTCGTAAAATGGCTTAATTTGCAAAAAAATGCAATGTCCACGGAAAGCCTGTGTAGGCCCCGTCAAATAAGTTACATGTGTCACTTTCTGATTTTGGAATGCATTAATAAGTCATATTTTATTAATACGATTATTTTATTGCATAATACCTACAGTACAGTGCTCAGGAAACACCCTCTGGCAGTTTCATGTACATCCGAGCTCGTAAAATGGCTTAATTTGCAAAAAAATGCAATGTCCACGGAAAGCCTGTGTAGGCCCCGTCAAATAAGTTACATGTGTCACTTTCTGATTTTGGAATGCATTAATAAGTCATATTTTATTAATACGATTATTTTATTGCATAATACCTACAGTACAGTGCTCAGGAAACACCCTCTGGCAGTTTCATGTACATCCGAGCTCGTAAAATGGCTTAATTTGAAAAAAAATGCAATGTCCACGGAAAGCCTGTGTAGGCCCCGTCAAATAAGTTACAAGTGTCACTGTCACTGGATCTCGGCTTCTGGATGAGATATTACGCTGAAACCTTCGTTCCGCAGCTATTTGGGACGCCCTTTGTCTATGGTGCGAAAAGCAAAAAAATCCGCAATATTCAATATTTCACACTTCCCTTTAAGGTGTTAGGGCATCAAATCCACCGGCCGCTTAATAGGCTGGCAACGGGCAGCTTCATAGGTGGTAAATGTCAAAGCTGCGCCCCACCCCCTAGATGATTTTTCCCGCCCCCGAAAACCGCCTGGGCGCCAAGGGGAGGACCGACGGGTCCTGCCAGAGGTGTCCGCTCGGTCCTGGGGCCCCCAGGGTCCCTGCGGGACCTCGATAAAGTCACCATCCGTTTGAATGGGTTTTGATGTAATTTGGTACTCGGCCACAGGATGGCACATTGCTTGCCACAAACAGCCTATTCATCCCCCTTACCTCCTATATGACCACAAACAGCCTATTCATCCCCCTTACCTCCTATATGACCAAAAACAGCCTATTCATCCCCCTTACCTCCTATATGACCAAAAACAGCCTATTCATCCCCCTTACCTCCTATATGACCAAGAACAGCCTATTCATCCCCCTTACCTCCTATATGACCAAAAACAGCCTATTCATCCCCCTTACCACCTATATGACCACGAACAGCCTATTAATTTCCCCAAAAAAATATGCACTGTCCACGGAAAGCCTGTACAGGCCCTGTCAAATAAGTTACAGATGTCACTTTCTGACGTTGGAATTTCGAGTTGGATTTTGGTGAGTTTCACCACTATTGGTGCATGCCCACCTGTAACTTATTTGACGGGGCCTCCACAGGCTTTCCGTGGACAATGCATTACTAGGTCATATTTTATTAATTAGATAATTTTTTTTGAATAAAATCCTCAATAAACACCGTCCAGCAGTTTCATATACATTGTGGCTATTAAAATGGCTTAATTTGCATAAAAATGCAATGCAGCACATGTGCTGCAAATGGACCAATATTCAACCTAAATATGACCAAATCGCAACATATATTTTGTTCATAATCCTGGAAATTTTTATGCTATCATTAAATGCTTAACATTAATAAAAAGCTCATATTTTTAATACCAGATATGCAATAAAATAATAAAATATGACTTATTAATGCATTCCAACATCAAAAAGTGACACCTGTAACTTATTTGACGGGGCCTCAACAGGCTTTCCATGGACAATGCATTAATAGGTCATATTTTATTAAAAAGATTATTTTATTGCATAATACCTACAGTACTGTGCTCAGTAAACACCGTACAACAGTTTCATGTACATTGTAGCTATTAAAATGGCTTAATTTGCATAAAAGTGCACTGTCCACGGAAAGCCTGCACAGGCCCCGTCAAATAAGTTACTGGTGTCACTTTCTAAGAAAGTGACACCTGTAACTTATTTGACGGGGCCTCCACAGGCTTTCCGTGGACAATGCATTAATAAGTCATATTTTATTAATAAGATTATTTTATTGCATAATACCTACAGTACTGTGCTCAGTAAACACCGTACAACATTTTCATGTACATTGTAGCTATTAAAATGGCTTAATTTGCATAGAAATGCAACGCAGCACATGTGCTGCAAATGGACCAATATTCAACCTAAATATGACCAAATCGCAACATATATTTTGTTCATAATCCTGGAAATTTTTATGCTATCATTAAATGCTTACCATTAATAAAAAGCTCATATTTTTTAATACCAGATATGCAATAAAATAATAAAATATGACTTATTAATGCATTCCAACATAAGAAAGTGACACCTGTAACTTATTTGACGGGGCCTCCACAGGCTTTCCGTGGACAATGCATTAATAATTCATATTTTATTAATAAGATTATTTTATTGCATAATACCTACAGTACAGTGCTCAGGAAACACCGTCAAGTAATTTCATGTACATTGGAGCTATTAAAATGGCTTAATTTGCATAAAAATGCAACGCAGCACATGTGCTGCAAATGGACCAATATTCAACCTAAATATGACCAAATCGCAACATAGATTTTGTTCATAATCCTGGAAATTTTTATGCTATCATTAAATGCTTAACATTAATAAAAAGCTCCTATTTTTTAATACCAGATATGCAATAAAATAATAAAATATGACTTATTAATGCATTCCAACATAAGAAAGTGACACCTGTAACTTATTTGACGGGGCCTCCACAGGCTTTCCGTGGACAATGCATTAATAATTCATATTTTATTAATAAGATTATTTTATTGCATAATACCTACAGTACAGTGCTCAGGAAACACCGTCAAGTAATTTCATGTACATTGGAGCTATTAAAATGGCTTAATTTGCATAAAAATGCAACGCAGCACATGTGCTGCAAATGGACCAATATTCAACCTAAATATGACCAAATCGCAACATATATTTTGTTCATAATCCTGGAAATTTTTATGCTATCATTAAATGCTTAACATTAATAAAAAGCTCCTATTTTTTAATACCAGATATGCAATAAAATAATAAAATATGACTTATTAATGCATTCCAACATAAGAAAGTGACACCTGTAACTTATTTGACGGGGCCTCCACAGGCTTTCCGTGGACAATGCATTAATAATTCATATTTTATTAAAAAGATTATTTTATTGCATAATACCTACAGTACAGTGCTCAGGAAACACCGTCAAGTAATTTCATGTACATTGGAGCTATTAAAATGGCTTAATTTGCATAAAAATAAACTGTCCACGGAAAGCCTGCATAGGCCCCGTCAAATAAGTTACCGGTGTCACTTTCTAAGAAAGTGACACCTGTAACTTATTTGACGGGGCCTCCACAGGCTTTCCGTGGACAATGCATTAATAGGTCATATTTTATTAATAAGATTATTTTTTTGCATAAAATCTAAAATACAGTTCTCAGTAAACACCGTACAACAGTTTCATATACATTGTGGCTATTAAAATGGCTTAATTTGCATAAAAATGCAACGCAGCACATGTGCTGCAAATGGACCAATATTCAACCTAAATATGACCAAATCGCAACATATATTTTGTTCATAATCCTGGAAATTTTTATGCTATCATTAAATGCTTAACATTAATAAAAAGCTCATATTTTGTAATACCAGATATGCAATAAAATAATAAAATATGACTTATTAATGCATTCCAACATAAGAAAGGGACACCTGTAACTTCTTTGATGGGGCCTCCACAGGCTTTCCGTGGACAATGCATTAATAGGTCATATTTTATTAATAAGATAATTTTTTTGCATAAAATCTAAAGTACAGTGCTCAGTAAACACCGTACAACAGTTTCATATACATTGTGGCTATTAAAATGGCTTAATTTGCATAAAAATGCAAAGCAGCACATGTGCTGCAAATGGACCAATATTCAACCTAAATATGACCAAATCGCAACATATATTTTGTTCATAATCCTGGAAATTTTTATGCTATAATTAAATGCTTAACATTAATAAAAAGCTCATATTTTTTTAATACCAGATATGCAATAAAATAATAAAATATGACTTATTAATGCATTCCAACATAAGAAAGTGACACCTGTAACTTATTTGACGGGGCCTCCACAGGCTTTCCGTGGACATTGCATTAATAGGTCATATTTTATTAATAAGATTATTTTTTTGCATAAAATCTAAAGTACTGTGCTCAGTAAACACCGTACAACTGTTTCATGTACATTGTAGCTATTAAAATGGCTTAATTTGCATAATAATGCAACGCAGCACATGTGCTGCAAATGGACCAATATTCAACCTAAATATGACCAAATCGCAACATATATTTTGTTCATAATCCTGGAAATTTTTATGCTATCATTAAATGCTTAACATTAATAAAAAGCTCATATTTTGTAATACCAGATATGCAATAAAATAATAAAATATGACTTATTAATGCATTCCAACATAAGAAAGTGACACCTGTAACTTATTTGACGGGGCCTCCACAGGCTTTCCGTGGACAATGCATTAATAGGTCATATTTTATTAATAAGATTATTTTTTTGCATAAAATCTAAAGTACAGTGCTCAGTAAACACCGTACAACTGTTTCATGTACATTGTAGCTATTAAAATGGCTTAATTTGCATAAAAATGCAACGCAGCACATGTGCTGCAAATGGACCAATATTCAACCTAAATATGACCAAATCGCAACATATATTTTGTTCATAATCCTGGAAATTTTTATGCTATCATTAAATGCTTAACATTAATAAAAAGCTCATATTTTGTAATACCAGATATGCAATAAAATAATAAAATATGACTTATTAATGCATTCCAACATAAGAAAGTGACACCTGTAACTTCTTTGATGGGGCCTCCACAGGCTTTCCGTGGACAATGCATTAATAGGTCATATTTTATTAATAAGATTATTTTTTTGCATAAAATCTAAAGTACAGTGCTCAGTAAACACCGTACAACTGTTTCATGTACATTGTAGCTAATAAAATGGCTTAATTTGCATACAATTTGACCTGTGCTTTCTCCATTTCTAAACAGGCTATACCAACATATAATATATATTTGGAAAGCTTAGATAATGAGCTTTACATTGATGGTAACCTTTTAAAATTACCATAAAGATTTCCTGAAATATTAACAAAAAGCTGTTGTCAAAGTTAAGCACTGCATTCAATAAAAACAGCTCTATGTGACCTGTGCTTTCTCCATTTCTAAATAGGCTATACCAACATGTCATATATTTTTGGAAAGCTTAGATAATGAGCTTTACATTTATGGTAACCGTTTAAAAATACCATAAAGATTTCCTGAAATATTAACAAAAAGCTGCTGTCAAATTTAAGCACTGCATTCAATAAAAACAGCTCTATGTGACCTGTGCTTTCTCCATTTCTAAATAGGCTATACCAACATGTCATATATTTTTGGAAAGCTTAGATAATGAGCTTTACATTGATGGTAACCTTTTAAAAATACCATAAAGATTTCCTGAAATATTAACAAAAAGCTACTGTCAAATTTAAGCACTGCATACAATAAAAAAAGCTCTATTTGACCTGTGCTTTCTCCATTTCTAAATAGGCTATACACACATATCATATATTTTTGGAAAGCTTAGATAATGATCTTTACATTGATGGTAACCTTTTAAAATTACCATAAAGATTTCCTGAAATATTAACAAAAAGCTGTTGTCAAAGTTAAGCACTGCATTCAATAAAAACAGCTCTATGTGACCTGTGCTTTCTCCATTTCTAAATAGGCTATACCAACATGTCATATATTTTTGGAAAGCTTAGATAATGAGCTTTACATTGATGGTAACCTTTTAAAAATACCATAAAGATTTCCTGAAATATTAACAAAAAGCTGCTGTCAAATTTAAGCACTGCATTCAATAAAAACAGCTCTATGTGACCTGTGCTTTCTCCATTTCTAAATAGGCTATACCAACATGTCATATATTTTTGGAAAGCTTAGATAATGAGCTTTACATTGATGGTAACCTTTTAAAAATACCATAAAGATTTCCTGAAATATTAACAAAAAGCTACTGTCAAATTTAAGCACTGCATACAATAAAAAAAGCTCTATTTGACCTGTGCTTTCTCCATTTCTAAATAGGCTATACCAACATGTCATATATTTTTGGAAAGCTTAGATAATGATCTTTACATTGATGGTAACCTTTTAAAATTACCATAAAGATTTCCTGAAATATTAACAAAAAGCTACTGTCAAATTTAAGCACTGCATACAATAAAAAAAGATCTATTTGACCTGTGCTTTCTCCATTTCTAAATAGGCTATACCAACATGTCATATATTTTTGGAAAGCTTAGATAATGATCTTTACATTGATGGTAACCTTTTAAAATTACCATAAAGATTTCCTGAAATATTAACAAAAAGCTACTGTCAAATTTAAGCACTGCATACAATGAAAAAAGCTCTATTTGACCTGTGCTTTCTCCATTTCTAAATAGGCTATACCAACATGTCATATATTTTTGGAAAGCTTAGATAATGATCTTTACATTGATGGTAACCTTTTAAAATTACCATAAAGATTTCCTGAAATATTAACAAAAAGCTACTGTCAAATTTCAGCACTGCATTCAATAAAAACAGCTCTATGTGACCTGTGCTTTCTCCATTTCTAAATAGGCTATACCAACATGTCATATATTTTTGGAAAGCTTAGATAATGATCTTTACATTGATGGTAACCTTTTAAAATTACCATAAAGATTTCCTGAAATATTAACAAAAAGCTACTGTCAAATTTCAGCACTGCATTCAATAAAAACAGCTCTATTTGACCTGTGCTTTCTCCATTTCTAAATAGGCTATACCAACATGTCATATATTTTTGGAAAGCTTAGATAATGATCTTTACATTGATGGTAACCTTTTAAAATTACCATAAAGATTTCCTGAAATATTAACAAAAAGCTGTTGTCAAAGTTAAGCACTGCATTCAATAAAAACAGCTCTATGTGACCTGTGCTTTCTCCATTTCTAAATAGGCTATACCAACATGTCAAATATTTTCGGAAAGCTTAGATAATGAGCTTTACATTGATGGTAACCTTTTAAAAATACCATAAAGATTTCCTGAAATATTAACAAAAAGCTGCTGTCAAATTTAAGCACTGCATTCAATAAAAACAGCTCTATGTGACCTGTGCTTTCTCCATTTCTAAATAGGCTATACCAACATGTCATATATTTTTGGAAAGCTTAGATAATGAGCTTTACATTGATGGTAACCTTTTAAAAATACCATAAAGATTTCCTGAAATATTAACAAAAAGCTACTGTCAAATTTAAGCACTGCATACAATAAAAAAAGCTCTATTTGACCTGTGCTTTCTCCATTTCTAAATAGGCTATACCAACATGTCATATATTTTTGGAAAGCTTAGATAATGATCTTTACATTGATGGTAACCTTTTAAAATTACCATAAAGATTTCCTGAAATATTAACAAAAAGCTACTGTCAAATTTAAGCACTGCATACAATAAAAAAAGCTCTATGTGACCTGTGCTTTCTCCATTTCTAAATAGGCTATACACACATATCATATATTTTTGGAAAGCTTAGATAATGTGCTTTCCATTGATGGTAACCTTTTAAAAATACCATAAAGATTTCCTGAAATATTAACAAAAAGCTACTGTCAAATTTAAGCACTGCATACAATAAAAACAGCTCTATGTGACCTGTGCTTTCTCCATTTCTAAATAGGCTATACCAACATTTCATATATTTTTGGAAAGCTTAGATAATGATCTTTACATTGATGGTAACCTTTTAAAATTACCATAAAGATTTCCTGAAATATTAACAAAAAGCTACTGTCAAATTTAAGCACTGCATACAATAAAAACAGCTCTATGTGACCTGTGCTTTCTCCATTTCTAAATAGGCTATACCAACATGTCATATATTTTTGGAAAGCTTAGATAATGATCTTTACATTGATGGTAACCTTTTAAAATTACCATAAAGATTTCCTGAAATATTAACAAAAAGCTACTGTCAAATTTCAGCACTGCATTCAATAAAAACAGCTCTATTTGACCTGTGCTTTCTCCATTTCTAAATAGGCTATACACACATATCATATATTTTTGGAAAGCTTAGATAATGTGCTTTCCATTGATGGTAACCTTTTAAAAATACCATAAAGATTTCCTGAAATATTAACAAAAAGCTACTGTCAAATTTCAGCACTGCATTCAATAAAAACAGCTCTATGTGACCTGTGCTTTCTCCATTTCTAAATAGGCTATACCAACATGTCATATATTTTTGGAAAGCTTAGATAATGAGCTTTACATTGATGGTAACCGTTTAAAAATACCATAAAGGTTTCCTGAAATATTAACAAAAAGCTACTGTTAAATTTAAGCACTGCATTCAATAAAAACAGCTCTATGTGACCTGTGCTTTCTCCATTTCTAAATAGGCTATACACACATATCATATATTTTTGGAAAGCTTAGATAATGAGCTTTACATTGATGGTAACCTTTTAAAAATACCATAAAGATTTCCTGAAATATTAACAAAAAGCTACTGTTAAATTTAAGCACTGCATTCAATAAAAACAGCTCTATGTGACCTGTGCTTTCTCCATTTCTAAATAGGCTATACCAACATGTCATATATTTTTGGAAAGCTTAGATAATGACCTTTACATTGATGGTAACCTTTTAAAAATACCATAAAGATTTCCTGAAATATTAACAAAAAGCTACTGTTAAATTTAAGCACTGCATTCAATAAAAACAGCTATATGTGACCTGTGCTTTCTCCATTTCTAAACAGGCTATACCAACATGTCATATATTTTTGGAAAGCTTAGATAATGAGCTTTACATTGATGGTAACCGTTTAAAAATACCATAAAGATTTCCTGAAATATTAACAAAAAGCTACTGTTAAATTTAAGCACTGCATTCAATAAAAACAGCTCTATGTGACCTGTGCTTTCTCCATTTCTAAATAGGCTATACACACATATCATATATTTTTGGAAAGCTTAGATAATGAGCTTTACATTGATTGTAACCTTTTAAAATTACCATAAAGATTTCCTGAAATATTAACAAAAAGCTACTGTCAAATTTCAGCACTGCATTCAATAAAAAAACTCTATGTGACCTGTGCTTTCTCCATTTCTAAATAAGCTATACCAACATGTCATATATTTTTGGAAAGCTTAGATAATGAGCTTTACATTGATGGTAATCTTTTAAAATTACCATAAAGATTTCCTGAAATATTAACAAAAAGCTACTGTCAAATTTCAGCACTGCATTCAATAAAAACAGCTCTATGTGACCTGTGCTTTCTCCATTTCTAAATAGGCTATACACACATATCATATATTTTTGGAAAGCTTAGATAATGTGCTTTACATTGATGGTAACCTTTTAAAAATACCATAAAGATTTCCTGAAATATTAACAAAAAGCTACTGTCAAATTTCAGCACTGCATTCAATAAAAACAGCTCTATGTGACCTGTGCTTTCTCCATTTCTAAATAGGCTATACCAACATGTCATATATTTTTGGAAAGCTTAGATAATGTGCTTTACATTGATGGTAACCTTTTAAAAATACCATAAAGATTTCCTGAAATATTAACAAAAAGCTACTGTCAAATTTCAGCACTGCATTCAATAAAAAAACTCTATGTGACCTGTGCTTTCTCCATGTCTAAATAGGCTATACCAACATATAATATATATTTGGAAAGCGTAGATAATGAGCTTTACATGGATGGTAACCTTTTAAAAATACCATAAAGATTTCCTGAAATATTAACAAAAAGCTACTGTCAAATTTAAGCACTGCATTCAATAAAAACAGCTCTATGTGACCTGTGTTTTCTCCATTTCTAAATAGGCTATACACACATATCATATATTTTTGGAAAGCTTAGATAATGAGCTTTACATTGATGGTAACCGTTTAAAAATACCATAAAGATTTCCTGAAATATTAACAAAAAGCTACTGTTAAATTTAAGCACTGCATTCAATAAAAACAGCTCTATGTGACCTGTGCTTTCTCCATTTCTAAATAGGCTATACACACATATCATATATTTTTGGAAAGCTTAGATAATGAGCTTTACATTGATGGTAACCTTTTAAAAATACCATAAAGATTTCCTGAAATATTAACAAAAAGCTACTGTTAAATTTAAGCACTGCATTCAATAAAAACAGCTCTATGTGACCTGTGCTTTCTCCATTTCTAAATAGGCTATACCAACATGTCATATATTTTTGGAAAGCTTAGATAATGACCTTTACATTGATGGTAACCTTTTAAAAATACCATAAAGATTTCCTGAAATATTAACAAAAAGCTACTGTTAAATTTAAGCACTGCATTCAATAAAAACAGCTATATGTGACCTGTGCTTTCTCCATTTCTAAACAGGCTATACCAACATGTCATATATTTTTGGAAAGCTTAGATAATGAGCTTTACATTGATGGTAACCGTTTAAAAATACCATAAAGATTTCCTGAAATATTAACAAAAAGCTACTGTTAAATTTAAGCACTGCATTCAATAAAAACAGCTCTATGTGACCTGTGCTTTCTCCATTTCTAAATAGGCTATACACACATATCATATATTTTTGGAAAGCTTAGATAATGAGCTTTACATTGATTGTAACCTTTTAAAATTACCATAAAGATTTCCTGAAATATTAACAAAAAGCTACTGTCAAATTTCAGCACTGCATTCAATAAAAAAACTCTATGTGACCTGTGCTTTCTCCATTTCTAAATAAGCTATACCAACATGTCATATATTTTTGGAAAGCTTAGATAATGAGCTTTACATTGATGGTAATCTTTTAAAATTACCATAAAGATTTCCTGAAATATTAACAAAAAGCTACTGTCAAATTTCAGCACTGCATTCAATAAAAACAGCTCTATGTGACCTGTGCTTTCTCCATTTCTAAATAGGCTATACACACATATCATATATTTTTGGAAAGCTTAGATAATGTGCTTTACATTGATGGTAACCTTTTAAAAATACCATAAAGATTTCCTGAAATATTAACAAAAAGCTACTGTCAAATTTCAGCACTGCATTCAATAAAAACAGCTCTATGTGACCTGTGCTTTCTCCATTTCTAAATAGGCTATACCAACATGTCATATATTTTTGGAAAGCTTAGATAATGTGCTTTACATTGATGGTAACCTTTTAAAAATACCATAAAGATTTCCTGAAATATTAACAAAAAGCTACTGTCAAATTTCAGCACTGCATTCAATAAAAAAACTCTATGTGACCTGTGCTTTCTCCATGTCTAAATAGGCTATACCAACATATAATATATATTTGGAAAGCGTAGATAATGAGCTTTACATGGATGGTAACCTTTTAAAAATACCATAAAGATTTCCTGAAATATTAACAAAAAGCTACTGTCAAATTTAAGCACTGCATTCAATAAAAACAGCTCTATGTGACCTGTGTTTTCTCCATTTCTAAATAGGCTATACACACATATCATATATTTTTGGAAAGCTTAGATAATGAGCTTTACATTGATGGTAACCTTTTAAAAATACCATAAAGATTTCCTGAAATATTAACAAAAAGCTACTGTCAAATTTAAGCACTGCATTCAATAAAAAAAGCTCTATTTGACCTGTGCTTTCTCCATTTCTAAATAGGCTATACCAACATATCATATATCTTTGGAAAGCTTAGATAATGAGCTTTACATTGATGGTAACCTTTTAAAATTACCATAAAGATTTCCTGAAATATTAACAAAAAGCTACTGTCAAATTTAAGCACTGCATTCAATAAAAACAGCTCTATGTGACCTGTGTTTTCTCCATTTCTAAATAGGCTATACCAACATGTCATATATTTTTGGAAAGCTTAGATAATGAGCTTTACATTGATGGTAACCTTTTAAAAATACCATAAAGATTTCCTGAAATATTAACAAAAAGCTACTGTCAAATTTAAGCACTGCATTCAATAAAAACAGCTCTATGTAACCTGTGTTTTCTCCATTTCTAAATAGGCTATACCAACATGTCATATATTTTTGGAAAGCTTAGATAATGAGCTTTACATTGATGGTAACCTTTTAAAAATACCATAAAGATTTCCTGAAATATTAACAAAAAGCTACTGTCAAATTTAAGCACTGCATTCAATAAAAACAGCTCTATGTAACCTGTGTTTTCTCCATTTCTAAATAGGCTATACCAACATGTCATATATTTTTGGAAAGCTTAGATAATGAGCTTTACATTGATGGTAACCTTTTAAAAATACCATAAAGATTTCCTGAAATATTAAGAAAATGCTACTGTCAAATTTGCATTAATTAAAAACAGCTTTATATAACCTAAATATGGCCAAATCGCAACATATATTTTGTTCATAATCCTGGAAATGTTTATGCTATCATTAAATGCTTAACATTAATAAAAAGCTCATATTTTTTAATACCAGATATGCAATAAAATAATAAAATATAACTTATTAATGCATTCCAACATAAGAAAGTGACACCTGTAACTTATTTGACGGGGCCTCCACAGGCTTTCCGTGGACAATGCATTAATAGGTCATATTTTATTAATAAGATTATTTTTTGCATAAAATCTAAAGTACAGTGCTCAGTAAACACCGTACAACAGTTTCATATACATTGTGGCTATTAAAATGGCTTAATTTGCATAAAAATGCAACGCAGCACATGTGCTGCAAATGGACCAATATTCAACCTAAATATGACCAAAACTCAACATATATTTTGTTCATAATCCTGGAAATTTTTATGCTATCATTAAATGCTTAACATTAATAAAAAGCTCATATTTTGTAATACCAGATATGCAATAAAATAATAAAATATGACTTATTAATGCATTCCAACATAAGAAAGTGACACCTGTAACTTATTTGACGGGGCCTCCACAGGCTTTCCGTGGACAATGCATTAATAGGTCATATTTTATTAATAAGATTATTTTTTTGCATAAAATCTAAAGTACTGTGCTCAGTAAACACCGTACAACTGTTTCATGTACATTGTAGCTATTAAAATGGCTTAATTTGCATAAAAATGCAACGAAGCACATGTGCTGCAAATGGACCAATATTCAACCTAAATATGACCAAATCGCAACATAAATTTTGTTCATAATCCTGGAAATTTTTATGCTATCATTAAATGCTTAACATTAATAAAAAGCTCATATTTTGTAATACCAGATATGCAATAAAATAATAAAATATGACTTATTAATGCATTCCAACATAAGAAAGTGACACCTGTAACTTATTTGACGGGGCCTCCACAGGCTTTCCGTGGACAATGCATTAATAATTCATATTTTATTAATAAGATTATTTTTTGCATAAAATCTAAAGTACAGTGCTCAGTAAACACCGTACAACAGTTTCATATACATTGTGGCTATTAAAATGGTTTAATTTGCATAAAAATGCAACGCAGCACATGTGCTGCAAATGGACCAATATTCAACCTAAATATGACCAAAACTCAACATATATTTTGTTCATAATCCTGGAAATTTTTATGCTATCATTAAATGCTTAACATTAATAAAAAGCTCATATTTTGTAATACCAGATATGCAATAAAATAATAAAATATGACTTATTAATGCATTCCAACATAAGAAAGTGACACCTGTAACTTATTTGACGGGGCCTCCACAGGCTTTCCGTGGACAATGCATTAATAGGTCATATTTTATTAATAAGATAATTTTTTTGCATAAAATCTAAAGTACAGTGCTCAGTAAACACCGTACAACAGTTTCATATACATTGTGGCTATTAAAATGGCTTAATTTGCATAAAAATGCAACGCAGCACATGTGCTGCAAATGGACCAATATTCAACCTAAATATGACCAAAACTCAACATATATTTTGTTCATAATCCTGGAAATTTTTATGCTATCATTAAATGCTTAACATTAATAAAAAGCTCATATTTTGTAATACCAGATATGCAATAAAATAATAAAATATGACTTATTAATGCATTCCAACATAAGAAAGTGACACCTGTAACTTATTTGACGGGGCCTCCACAGGCTTTCCGTGGACAATGCATTAATAGGTCATATTTTATTAATAAGATTATTTTTTTGCATAAAATCTAAAGTACTGTGCTCAGTAAACACCGTACAACTGTTTCATGTACATTGTAGCTATTAAAATGGCTTAATTTGCATAAAAATGCAACGCAGCACATGTGCTGCAAATGGACCAATATTCAACCTAAATATGACCAAATCGCAACATAAATTTTGTTCATAATCCTGGAAATTTTTATGCTATCATTAAATGCTTAACATTAATAAAAAGCTCATATTTTGTAATACCAGATATGCAATAAAATAATAAAATATGACTTATTAATGCATTCCAACATAAGAAAGTGACACCTGTAACTTATTTGACGGGGCCTCCACAGGCTTTCCGTGGACAATGCATTAATAATTCATATTTTATTAATAAGATTATTTTTTGCATAAAATCTAAAGTACAGTGCTCAGTAAACACCGTACAACAGTTTCATATACATTGTGGCTATTAAAATGGTTTAATTTGCATAAAAATGCAACGCAGCACATGTGCTGCAAATGGACCAATATTCAACCTAAATATGACCAAAACTCAACATATATTTTGTTCATAATCCTGGAAATTTTTATGCTATCATTAAATGCTTAACATTAATAAAAAGCTCATATTTTGTAATACCAGATATGCAATAAAATAATAAAATATGACTTATTAATGCATTCCAACATAAGAAAGTGACACCTGTAACTTATTTGACGGGGCCTCCACAGGCTTTCCGTGGACAATGCATTAATAGGTCATATTTTATTAATAAGATAATTTTTTTGCATAAAATCTAAAGTACAGTGCTCAGTAAACACCGTACAACAGTTTCATATACATTGTGGCTATTAAAATGGCTTAATTTGCATAAAAATGCAACGCAGCACATGTGCTGCAAATGGACCAATATTCAACCTAAATATGACCAAATCGCAACATAAATTTTGTTCATAATCCTGGAAATTTTTATGCTATCATTAAATGCTTAACATTAATAAAAAGCTCATATTTTGTAATACCAGATATGCAATAAAATAATAAAATATGACTTATTAATGCATTCCAACATAAGAAAGTGACACCTGTAACTTATTTGACGGGGCCTCCACAGGCTTTCCGTGGACAATGCATTTATAGGTCATATTTTATTAATAAGATTATTTTTTGCATAAAATCTAAAGTACAGTGCTCAGTAAACACCGTACAACTGTTTCATGTACATTGTAGCTATTAAAATGGCTTAATTTGCATAAAAATGCAACGCAGCACATGTGCTGCAAATGGACCAATATTCAACCTAAATATGACCAAATCGCAACATAAATTTTGTTCATAATCCTGGAAATTTTTATGCTATCATTAAATGCTTAACATTAATAAAAAGCTCATATTTTGTAATACCAGATATGCAATAAAATAATAAAATATGACTTATTAATGCATTCCAACATAAGAAAGTGACACCTGTAACTTATTTGACGGGGCCTCCACAGGCTTTCCGTGGACAATGCATTTATAGGTCATATTTTATTAATAAGATTATTTTTTGCATAAAATCTAAAGTACAGTGCTCAGTAAACACCGTACAACAGTTTCATATACATTGTGGCTATTAAAATGGTTTAATTTGCATAAAAATGCAACGCAGCACATGTGCTGCAAATGGACCAATATTCAACCTAAATATGACCAAATCGCAACATAAATTTTGTTCATAATCCTGGAAATTTTTATGCTATCATTAAATGCTTAACATTAATAAAAAGCTCATATTTTGTAATACCAGATATGCAATAAAATAATAAAATATGACTTATTAATGCATTCCAACATAAGAAAGTGACACCTGTAACTTATTTGACGGGGCCTCCACAGGCTTTCCGTGGACAATGCATTTATAGGTCATATTTTATTAATAAGATTATTTTTTTGCATAAAATCTAAAGTACAGTGCTCAGTAAACACCGTACAACTGTTTCATGTACATTGTAGCTAATAAAATGGCTTAATTTGCATACAATTTGACCTGTGCTTTCTCCATTTCTAAACAGGCTATACCAACATATAATATATATTTGGAAAGCTTAGATAATGACCTTTACATTGATGGTAACCTTTTAAAAATACCATAAAGATTTCCTGAAATATTAACAAAAAGCTACTGTCAAATTTCAGCACTGCATTCAATAAAAACAGCTCTATTTGACCTGTGCTTTCTCCATTTCTAAATAGGCTATACACACATATCATTTCTTTTTGGAAAGCTTAGATAATGTGCTTTACATTGATGGTAACCTTTTAAAAATACCATAAAGATTTCCTGAAATATTAACAAAAAGCTACTGTCAAATTTCAGCACTGCATTCAATAAAAACAGCTCTATTTGACCTGTGCTTTCTCCATTTCTAAATAGGCTATACACACATATCATTTATTTTTGGAAAGCTTAGATAATGTGCTTTACATTGATGGTAACCTTTTAAAAATACCATAAAGATTTCCTGAAATATTAACAAAAAGCTACTGTCAAATTTAAGCACTGCATTCAATAAAAAAGCTCTATTTGACCTGTGATTTCTCCATTTCTAAACAGGCTATACCAACATATCATATATCTTTGGAAAGCTTAGATAATGAGCTTTACATTGATGGTAACCTTTTAAAAATACCATAAAGATTTCCTGAAATATTAACAAAAAGCTACTGTCAAATTTCAGCACTGCATTCAATAAAAACAGCTCTATGTGACCTGTGCTTTCTCCATTTCTAAATAGGCTATACCAACATGTCATATATTTTTGGAAAGCTTAGATAATGTGCTTTACATTGATGGTAACCTTTTAAAAATACCATAAAGATTTCCTGAAATATTAACAAAAAGCTACTGTCAAATTTCAGCACTGCATTCAATAAAAACAGCTCTATGTGACCTGTGCTTTCTCCATTTCTAAATAGGCTATACCAACATGTCATATATTTTTGGAAAGCTTAGATAATGTGCTTTCCATTGATGGTAACCGTTTAAAAATACCATAAAGATTTCCTGAAATATTAACAAAAAGCTACTGTCAAATTTCAGCACTGCATTCAATAAAAACAGCTATATGTGACCTGTGCTTTCTCCATTTCTAAATAGGCTATACCAACATGTCATATATTTTTGGAAAGCTTAGATAATGTGCTTTCCATTGATGGTAACCTTTTAAAAATACCATAAAGATTTCCTGAAATATTAACAAAAAGCTACTGTCAAATTTCAGCACTGCATTCAATAAAAACAGCTATATGTGACCTGTGCTTTCTCCATTTCTAAACAGGCTATACCAACATATCATATATTTTTGGAAAGCTTAGATAATGACCTTTCCATTGATGGTAACCTTTTAAAAATACCATAAAGATTTCCTGAAATATTAACAAAAAGCTACTGTCAAATTTCAGCACTGCATTCAATAAAAACAGCTCTATGTGACCTGTGCTTTCTCCATTTCTAAATAGGCTATACCAACATGTCATATATTTTTGGAAAGCTTAGATAATGTGCTTTCCATTGATGGTAACCTTTTAAAAATACCATAAAGATTTGCTGAAATATTAACAAAAAGCTACTGTCAAATTTCAGCACTGCATTCAATAAAAACAGCTCTATGTGACCTGTGCTTTCTCCATTTCTAAATAAGCTATACCAACATATCATATATTTTTGGAAAGCTTAGATAATGACCTTTACATTGATGGTAACCTTTTAAAATTACCATAAAGATTTCCTGAAATATTAACAAAAAGCTACTGTCAAATTTAAGCACTGCATTCAATAAAACAGCTCTATGTGACCTGTGCTTTCTCCATTTCTAAATAGGCTATACCAACATATCATATATTTTTGGAAAGCTTAGATAATGTGCTTTCCATTGATGGTAACCTTTTAAAAATACCATAAAGATTTCCTGAAATATTAACAAAAAGCTACTGTCAAATTTCAGCACTGCATTCAATAAAAACAGCTCTATGTGACCTGTGCTTTCTCCATTTCTAAATAAGCTTTACCAACATATCATATATTTTTGGAAAGCTTAGATAATGACCTTTACATTGATGGTAACCTTTTAAAAATACCATAAAGATTGCCTGAAATATAAAAATAAAGCTACTGTCAAATTTAAGCACTGCATTCAATAAAAAAAGCTCTATTTGACCTGTGCTTTCTCCATTTCTAAATAGGCTATACCAACATATCATATATCTCTGGAAAGCTTAGATAATGAGCTTTACATTGATGGTAACCTTTTAAAAATACCATAAAGATTGCCTGAAATATAAAAATAAAGCTACTGTCAAATTTAAGCACTGCATTCAATAAAAAAAGCTCTATTTGACCTGTGCTTTCTCCATTTCTAAATAGGCTATACCAACATATCATATATCTCTGGAAAGCTTAGATAATGAGCTTTACATTGATGGTAACCTTTAAAATTTACCATAAAGATTTCCTGAAATATTAACAAAAAGCTACTGTCAAATTTAAGCACTGCATTCAATAAAAACAGCTCTATGTGACCTGTGCTTTCTCCTTTCTAAACAGGCTATACCAACATATCATATATATTTGGAAAGCTTAGATAATGAGCTTTACATTGCTGGTAACCTTTTAAGAATACCATAAAGATTTCCTGAAATATTAACAAAAAGCTACTGTCAAATTTAAGCACTGCATTCAATAAAAACAGCTCTATGTGACCTGTGCTTTCTCCATTTATAAACAGGCTATACCAACATATCATATATCTTTGGAAAGCTTAGATAATGAGCTTTACATGGATGGTAACCTTTTAAAAATGCCATAAAGATTTCCTGAAATATTAATAAAAAGCTACTGTCAAATTTCAGCACTGCATTCAATAAAAACAGCTCTATTTGACCTGTGCTTTCTCCATTTCTAAATAGGCTATACCAACATATCATATATCTCTGGAAGGCTTAGATAATGAGCTTTACATTGATGGTAACCTTTTAAAAATACCATAAAGATTGCCTGAAATATAAAAATAAAGCTACTGTCAAATTTAAGCACTGCATTCAATAAAAAAAGCTCTATTTGACCTGTGCTTTCTCCATTTCTAAATAGGCTATACCAACATATCATATATCTCTGGAAAGCTTAGATAATGAGCTTTACATTGATGGTAACCTTTAAAATTTACCATAAAGATTTCCTGAAATATTAACAAAAAGCTACTGTCAAATTTAAGCACTGCATTCAATAAAAAAAGCTCTATTTGACCTGTGCTTTCTCCTTTCTAAACAGGCTATACCAACATATCATATATATTTGGAAAGCTTAGATAATGAGCTTTACATTGCTGGTAACCTTTTAAGAATACCATAAAGATTTCCTGAAATATTAACAAAAAGCTACTGTCAAATTTAAGCACTGCATTCAATAAAAACAGCTCTATGTGACCTGTGCTTTCTCCATTTATAAACAGGCTATACCAACATATCATATATCTTTGGAAAGCTTAGATAATGAGCTTTACATTGATTGTAACCTTTTAAAATTACCATAAAGATTTCCTGAAATATTAACAAAAAGCTACTGTCAAATTTAAGCACTGCATTCAATAAAAACAGCTCTATGTGACCTGTGTTTTCTCCATTTCTAAATAGGCTATACCAACATGTCATATATTTTTGGAAAGCTTAGATAATGAGCTTTACATTGATGGTAACCTTTTAAAAATACCATAAAGATTTCCTGAAATATTAACAAAAAGCTACTGTCAAATTTAAGCACTGCATTCAATAAAAACAGCTCTATGTAACCTGTGTTTTCTCCATTTCTAAATAGGCTATACCAACATGTCATATATTTTTGGAAAGCTTAGATAATGAGCTTTACATTGATGGTAACCTTTTAAAAATACCATAAAGATTTCCTGAAATATTAAGAAAATGCTACTGTCAAATTTGCATTAATTAAAAACAGCTTTATATAACCTAAATATGGCCAAATCGCAACATATATTTTGTTCATAATCCTGGAAATGTTTATGCTATCATTAAATGCTTAACATTAATAAAAAGCTCATATTTTTTAATACCAGATATGCAATAAAATAATAAAATATAACTTATTAATGCATTCCAACATAAGAAAGTGACACCTGTAACTTATTTGACGGGGCCTCCACAGGCTTTCCGTGGACAATGCATTAATAGGTCATATTTTATTAATAAGATTATTTTTTTGCATAAAATCTAAAGTACTGTGCTCAGTAAACACCGTACAACTGTTTCATGTACATTGTAGCTATTAAAATGGCTTAATTTGCATAAAAATGCAACACAGCACATGTGCTGCAAATGGACCAATATTCAACCTAAATATGACCAAATCGCAACATAAATTTTGTTCATAATCCTGGAAATTTTTATGCTATCATTAAATGCTTAACATTAATAAAAAGCTCATATTTTGTAATACCAGATATGCAATAAAATAATAAAATATGACTTATTAATGCATTCCAACATAAGAAAGTGACACCTGTAACTTATTTGACGGGGCCTCCACAGGCTTTCCGTGGACAATGCATTAATAATTCATATTTTATTAATAAGATTATTTTTTGCATAAAATCTAAAGTACAGTGCTCAGTAAACACCGTACAACAGTTTCATATACATTGTGGCTATTAAAATGGTTTAATTTGCATAAAAATGCAACGCAGCACATGTGCTGCAAATGGACCAATATTCAACCTAAATATGACCAAAACTCAACATATATTTTGTTCATAATCCTGGAAATTTTTATGCTATCATTAAATGCTTAACATTAATAAAAAGCTCATATTTTGTAATACCAGATATGCAATAAAATAATAAAATATGACTTATTAATGCATTCCAACATAAGAAAGTGACACCTGTAACTTATTTGACGGGGCCTCCACAGGCTTTCCGTGGACAATGCATTAATAGGTCATATTTTATTAATAAGATAATTTTTTTGCATAAAATCTAAAGTACAGTGCTCAGTAAACACCGTACAACAGTTTCATATACATTGTGGCTATTAAAATGGCTTAATTTGCATAAAAATGCAACGCAGCACATGTGCTGCAAATGGACCAATATTCAACCTAAATATGACCAAATCGCAACATATATTTTGTTCATAATCCTGGAAATTTTTATGCTATCATTAAATGATTAACATGAATAAAAAGCTCATATTTTTTTAATACCAGATATGCAATAAAATAATAAAATATGACTTATTAATGCATTCCAACATAAGAAAGTGACACCTGTAACTTATTTGACGGGGCCTCCACAGGCTTTCCGTGGACAATGCATTAATAGGTCATATTTTATTAATAAGATTATTTTTTTTGCATAAAATCTAAAGTACAGTGCTCAGTAAACACCGTACAACTGTTTCATGTACATTGTAGCTATTAAAATGGCTTAATTTGCATAAAAATGCAACGCAGCACATGTGCTGCAAATGGACCAATATTCAACCTAAATATGACCAAATCGCAACATAAATTTTGTTCATAATCCTGGAAATTTTTATGCTATCATTAAATGCTTAACATTAATAAAAAGCTCATATTTTGTAATACCAGATATGCAATAAAATAATAAAATATGACTTATTAATGCATTCCAACATAAGAAAGTGACACCTGTAACTTATTTGACGGGGCCTCCACAGGCTTTCCGTGGACAATGCATTTATAGGTCATATTTTATTAATAAGATTATTTTTTGCATAAAATCTAAAGTACAGTGCTCAGTAAACACCGTACAACTGTTTCATGTACATTGTAGCTATTAAAATGGCTTAATTTGCATAAAAATGCAACGCAGCACATGTGCTGCAAATGGACCAATATTCAACCTAAATATGACCAAATCGCAACATAAATTTTGTTCATAATCCTGGAAATTTTTATGCTATCATTAAATGCTTAACATTAATAAAAAGCTCATATTTTGTAATACCAGATATGCAATAAAATAATAAAATATGACTTATTAATGCATTCCAACATAAGAAAGTGACACCTGTAACTTATTTGACGGGGCCTCCACAGGCTTTCCGTGGACAATGCATTTATAGGTCATATTTTATTAATAAGATTATTTTTTGCATAAAATCTAAAGTACAGTGCTCAGTAAACACCGTACAACAGTTTCATGTACATTGTAGCTATTAAAATGGTTTAATTTGCATAAAAATGCAACGCAGCACATGTGCTGCAAATGGACCAATATTCAACCTAAATATGACCAAATCGCAACATAAATTTTGTTCATAATCCTGGAAATTTTTATGCTATCATTAAATGCTTAACATTAATAAAAAGCTCATATTTTGTAATACCAGATATGCAATAAAATAATAAAATATGACTTATTAATGCATTCCAACATAAGAAAGTGACACCTGTAACTTATTTGACGGGGCCTCCACAGGCTTTCCGTGGACAATGCATTTATAGGTCATATTTTATTAATAAGATTATTTTTTTGCATAAAATCTAAAGTACAGTGCTCAGTAAACACCGTACAACTGTTTCATGTACATTGTAGCTAATAAAATGGCTTAATTTGCATACAATTTGACCTGTGCTTTCTCCATTTCTAAACAGGCTATACCAACATATAATATATATTTGGAAAGCTTAGATAATGACCTTTACATTGATGGTAACCTTTTAAAAATACCATAAAGATTTCCTGAAATATTAACAAAAAGCTACTGTCAAATTTCAGCACTGCATTCAATAAAAACAGCTCTATTTGACCTGTGCTTTCTCCATTTCTAAATAGGCTATACACACATATCATTTATTTTTGGAAAGCTTAGATAATGTGCTTTACATTGATGGTAACCTTTTAAAAATACCATAAAGATTTCCTGAAATATTAACAAAAAGCTACTGTCAAATTTCAGCACTGCATTCAATAAAAACAGCTCTATTTGACCTGTGCTTTCTCCATTTCTAAATAGGCTATACACACATATCATTTATTTTTGGAAAGCTTAGATAATGTGCTTTACATTGATGGTAACCTTTTAAAAATACCATAAAGATTTCCTGAAATATTAACAAAAAGCTACTGTCAAATTTCAGCACTGCATTCAATAAAAACAGCTCTATTTGACCTGTGCTTTCTCCATTTCTAAATAGGCTATACCAACATATCATATATCTTTGGAAAGCTTAGATAATGAGCTTTACATTGATGGTAACCTTTTAAAAATACCATAAAGATTTCCTGAAATATTAACAAAAAGCTACTGTCAAATTTCAGCACTGCATTCAATAAAAACAGCTCTATGTGACCTGTGCTTTCTCCATTTCTAAATAGGCTATACCAACATGTCATATATTTTTGGAAAGCTTAGATAATGTGCTTTCCATTGATGGTAACCGTTTAAAAATACCATAAAGATTTCCTGAAATATTAACAAAAAGCTACTGTCAAATTTCAGCACTGCATTCAATAAAAACAGCTATATGTGACCTGTGCTTTCTCCATTTCTAAATAGGCTATACCAACATGTCATATATTTTTGGAAAGCTTAGATAATGTGCTTTCCATTGATGGTAACCTTTTAAAAATACCATAAAGATTTCCTGAAATATTAACAAAAAGCTACTGTCAAATTTCAGCACTGCATTCAATAAAAACAGCTATATGTGACCTGTGCTTTCTCCATTTCTAAACAGGCTATACCAACATATCATATATTTTTGGAAAGCTTAGATAATGACCTTTCCATTGATGGTAACCTTTTAAAAATACCATAAAGATTTCCTGAAATATTAACAAAAAGCTACTGTCAAATTTCAGCACTGCATTCAATAAAAACAGCTCTATGTGACCTGTGCTTTCTCCATTTCTAAATAGGCTATACCAACATGTCATATATTTTTGGAAAGCTTAGATAATGTGCTTTCCATTGATGGTAACCTTTTAAAAATACCATAAAGATTTGCTGAAATATTAACAAAAAGCTACTGTCAAATTTCAGCACTGCATTCAATAAAAACAGCTCTATGTGACCTGTGCTTTCTCCATTTCTAAATAAGCTATACCAACATATCATATATTTTTGGAAAGCTTAGATAATGACCTTTACATTGATGGTAACCTTTTAAAATTACCATAAAGATTTCCTGAAATATTAACAAAAAGCTACTGTCAAATTTAAGCACTGCATTCAATAAAACAGCTCTATGTGACCTGTGCTTTCTCCATTTCTAAATAGGCTATACCAACATATCATATATTTTTGGAAAGCTTAGATAATGTGCTTTCCATTGATGGTAACCTTTTAAAAATACCATAAAGATTTCCTGAAATATTAACAAAAAGCTACTGTCAAATTTAAGCACTGCATTCAATAAAAACAGCTCTATGTGACCTGTGCTTTCTCCATTTATAAATAGGCTATACCAACATATCATATATTTTTGGAAAGCTTAGATAATGACCTTTACATTGATGGTAACCTTTTAAAATTACCATAAAGATTTCCTGAAATATTAACAAAAAGCTACTGTCAAATTTCAGCACTGCATTCAATAAAAACAGCTCTATGTGACCTGTGCTTTCTCCATTTCTAAATAAGCTATACCAACATATCATATATTTTTGGAAAGCTTAGATAATGACCTTTACATTGATGGTAACCTTTTAAAATTACCATAAAGATTTCCTGAAATATTAACAAAAAGCTACTGTCAAATTTCAGCACTGCATTCAATAAAAACAGCTATATGTGACCTGTGCTTTCTCCATTTCTAAACAGGCTATACCAACATATCATATATTTTTGGAAAGCTTAGATAATGACCTTTCCATTGATGGTAACCTTTTAAAAATACCATAAAGATTTCCTGAAATATTAACAAAAAGCTACTGTCAAATTTCAGCACTGCATTCAATAAAAACAGCTCTATGTGACCTGTGCTTTCTCCATTTCTAAATAGGCTATACCAACATGTCATATATTTTTGGAAAGCTTAGATAATGTGCTTTCCATTGATGGTAACCTTTTAAAAATACCATAAAGATTTGCTGAAATATTAACAAAAAGCTACTGTCAAATTTCAGCACTGCATTCAATAAAAACAGCTCTATGTGACCTGTGCTTTCTCCATTTCTAAATAAGCTATACCAACATATCATATATTTTTGGAAAGCTTAGATAATGACCTTTACATTGATGGTAACCTTTTAAAAATACCATAAAGATTTCCTGAAATATTAACAAAAAGCTACTGTCAAATTTCAGCACTGCATTCAATAAAAACAGCTCTATGTGACCTGTGCTTTCTCCATTTATAAATAGGCTATACCAACATATCATATATTTTTGGAAAGCTTAGATAATGACCTTTACATTGATGGTAACCTTTTAAAATTACCATAAAGATTTCCTGAAATATTAACAAAAAGCTACTGTCAAATTTCAGCACTGCATTCAATAAAAACAGCTCTATGTGACCTGTGCTTTCTCCATTTCTAAATAAGCTATACCAACATATCATATATTTTTGGAAAGCTTAGATAATGACCTTTACATTGATGGTAACCTTTTAAAATTACCATAAAGATTTCCTGAAATATTAACAAAAAGCTACTGTCAAATTTAAGCACTGCATTCAATAAAACAGCTCTATGTGACCTGTGCTTTCTCCATTTCTAAATAGGCTATACCAACATGTCATATATTTTTGGAAAGCTTAGATAATGAGCTTTACATTGATGGTAACCTTTAAAATTTACCATAAAGATTTCCTGAAATATTAACAAAAAGCTACTGTCAAATTTAAGCACTGCATTCAATAAAAAAAGCTCTATTTGACCTGTGCTTTCTCCTTTCTAAACAGGCTATACCAACATATCATATATATTTGGAAAGCTTAGATAATGAGCTTTACATTGCTGGTAACCTTTTAAGAATACCATAAAGATTTCCTGAAATATTAACAAAAAGCTACTGTCAAATTTAAGCACTGCATTCAATAAAAACAGCTCTATGTGACCTGTGCTTTCTCCATTTATAAACAGGCTATACCAACATATCATATATCTTTGGAAAGCTTAGATAATGAGCTTTACATGGATGGTAACCTTTTAAAAATACCATAAAGATTTCCTGAAATATTAATAAAAAGCTACTGTCAAATTTCAGCACTGCATTCAATAAAAACAGCTCTATTTGACCTGTGCTTTCTCCATTTCTAAATAGGCTATACCAACATATCATATATCTCTGGAAGGCTTAGATAATGAGCTTTACATTGATGGTAACCTTTTAAAAATACCAGAAAGATTGCCTGAAATATAAAAATAAAGCTACTGTCAAATTTAAGCACTGCATTCAATAAAAAAAGCTCTATTTGACCTGTGCTTTCTCCATTTCTAAATAGGCTATACCAACATATCATATATCTCTGGAAAGCTTAGATAATGAGCTTTACATTGATGGTAACCTTTAAAATTTACCATAAAGATTTCCTGAAATATTAACAAAAAGCTACTGTCAAATTTAAGCACTGCATTCAATAAAAAAAGCTCTATTTGACCTGTGCTTTCTCCTTTCTAAACAGGCTATACCAACATATCATATATATTTGGAAAGCTTAGATAATGAGCTTTACATTGCTGGTAACCTTTTAAGAATACCATAAAGATTTCCTGAAATATTAACAAAAAGCTACTGTCAAATTTAAGCACTGCATTCAATAAAAACAGCTCTATGTGACCTGTGCTTTCTCCATTTATAAACAGGCTATACCAACATATCATATATCTTTGGAAAGCTTAGATAATGAGCTTTACATTGATGGTAACCTTTTAAAATTACCATAAAGATTTCCTGAAATATTAACAAAATGCTACTGTCAAATTTGCATTAATTAAAAACAGCTCTATATAACCTAAATATGGCCAAATCGCAACATATATTTTGTTCATAATCCTGGAAATGTTTATGCTATCATTAAATGCTTAACATTAATAAATAGCTCATATTTTTTAATACCAGATATGCAATAAAATAATAAAATATGACTTATTAATGCATTCCAACATAAGAAAGTGACACCTGTAACTTATTTGACGGGGCCTCCACATGCTTTCCGTGGACAATGCATTAATAGGTCATATTTTATTAATAAGATTATTGTTTTGCATAAAATCTAAAGTACAGTGCTCAGTAAACACCGTACAACAGTTTCATATACATTGTGGCTATTAAAATGGCTTAATTTGCATAAAAATGCAACGCAGCACATGTGCTGCAAATGGACCAATATTCAACCTAAATATGACCAAATTGCAACATAAATTTTGTTCATAATCCTGGAAATTTTTATGCTATCATTAAATGCTTAACATTAATAAAAAGCTCATATTTTGTAATACCAGATATGCAATAAAATAATAAAATATGACTTATTAATGCATTCCAACATAAGAAAGTGACACCTGTAACTTATTTGACGGGGCCTCCACAGGCTTTCCGTGGACAATGCATTAATAGGTCATATTTTATTAATAAGATTATTTTTTTGCATAAAATCTAAAGTACAGTGCTCAGTAAACACCGTACAACAGTTTCATGTACATTGTAGCTATTAAAATGGCTTAATTTGCATAAAAATGCAACGCAGCACATGTGCTGCAAATGGACCAATATTCAACCTAAATATGACCAAATCGCAACATAAATTTTGTTCATAATGCTGGAAATTTTTATGCTATCATTAAATGCTTAACATTAATAAAAAGCTCATATTTTTTAATACCAGATATGCAATAAAATAATAAAATATGACTTTTTAATGCATTCCAACATAAGAAAGTGACACCTGTAACTTATTTGACGGGGCCTCCACAGGCTTTCCGTGGACAATGCATTAATAGGTCATATTTTATTAATAAGATTATTTTTTTGCATAAAATCTAAAGTACTGTGCTCAGTAAACACTGTACAACTGTTTGTGTACATTGTAAGTATTAAAATGGCTTAATTTGCATAAAAATGCAACGCAGCACATGTGCTGCAAATGGACCAATATTCAACCTAAATATGACCAAATCACAACATATATTTTGTTCATAATCCTGGAAATTTGTATGCTATCATTAAATGCTTAACATTAATAAAAAGCTCATATTTTTTTTAATACCAGATATGCAATAAAATAATCTTATTAATAAAATATGACTTATTAATGCATTCCAATATAAGAAAGTGACACCTGTAACTTATTTGACGGGGCCTCCACAGGCTTTCCGTGGACAATGCATTAATAGGTCATATTTTATTAACACTTTAACCTTCAACCCCATTTAGGGCCTCGCAGGTGAAAATAACCTACCTGAATTAAAATGGTAACAGTTTGTGACAAAGTGTGCTTACACAAACAAATTAGGTATCTTTGGAAAGAAGAGACTCTGGGCTTTACTATCTATCATCCAGAGTTGATAATGCTCAAAAAGATAAAAAGTTATAGACACTGACGTGCCTTGAAAAATATTTTTCCACACTGAATGTTTTTTTATTTCATATACAAATACATGAAATAAGTCCTGGAGCAATCCAGAAAAGTAATGGATCGAAAGCCATGTGTCTCATCAGTTCATATTTCAAATTTGAAGAAGATACCATGAAAAATGAGATTCCTGCAATATTTTTTCTGAAACTATTTATAGTCCCCCCACCCCCCTGTTTGAGGAAAAATAACCACCAAATGGATTGCAGAATTATACAAACTATTTTAGTCATTATACATGTTCCTGCATAGTTTTTCAATTATAAAATAATAGACAGATTTATTTGAGCACTAAAAAATACAAAAATAATTATTTGAGTAATAAAAAAGGAAAAAAAATAGAAAAAAATGCTTTGTATATAGTATGTATACTGAAGTATTCTTCGTTATTCGTTATTACAATGATAAATATCACTGCCAGACGTGAAGTGATATTGCCAGACATGGTCATAGAGTCAGTAAACACACGCTGATGTGCTTCCATTCAGATTATAATCAAACAGATGGGCCATATAATCAATAATAGCTGATCAATGAATCACAATGATAGCCGTCATAGAGTCGCTAATAAACACGCTGATGTGCGTCCATACATATTATAATCATGCAGACACGGCCACATTCCCCACACAATACACACACACACATATAAAAAATGTAGAAGAAAAAAAAAAACAGTTTTTTATGGATAAAGCAGATCGCTAAGTTATGCCCCGCTCAGATGACAGCGTGCGTCACAGAAGCGTCACTGCCGGCAGGAGGGAGCGCCAAATTCAAATAATCTATATTCCGCTTTTCTGAGACTTTTTTTTCCGTAGACGGTCTCATTATGTTTGTAAGACCGTATTCTACAAAATCGTTTTGTTTTTTTACCACCAAGACGCTGTTTTTGAGCGTAATTTATTCCATAACGGACGCGAACAATAACTCTCTGAAGAAATGAAACATAAACAAAGGAATATTCATCCTTATTACAACGTTATTGTTTCGCTGGACTAAAAGTGCTCGCTGGGATGTTTTTCTGTGGACCCTTACCTCTCTAACTAAACTGGGATTTCAGCAGTGGACGCGTTTGTGGCTCGTTATTACAATGATAAAGGTACGTACGGCTTTTTTACTCTGCGTGTTTGGATGTGTACTGCTTACACAAATGTAGCAAATTTGTGCCACTCATTCCTTATAAGCTTTCCATCGAAAAACAGCGATCTGTCGTCGATGCTTGAGGCTTAGACCCTCAGAATGATATAGAGTTTGACAAGATTAACTTTGTCCCGTTTCATTTATTCTATTAGAAAACAATGACACATGCAAACAAAGAGCGTTCAGTGCGAGGTCGCTCTGGTGCAGGCTAACAGGTTAATAAGATAAATTACATGTCCATTGACGTACATGTCCATTTCGGGGCGATCTGACCTTCCTGTCTCACTGTCCGCAAAACACCTAGGAAAATGAATGGAATAAGTTGCGTGTGTCAATGGCTCCCGTTCGGCCCCTGGGGGTCCTAGGGGCCCCAAACTTCACGTGCTGGTAGCCTAGGGGCCCCCGAATACCATATTGAGAGGATGAGCCTCTACCCGAACGCCAAGTTGTTTGTGCACATTTTGGAAAAAATCTCTCACACAGGCCTGTTGCTCACATAGGGCCTAAAACCCTTTTGATTTAACTGAAGTGACCTGACGTGAAAAGATTTATGAACTGCAGAAACACATGCTTAGAAGTGATCTATACTTCCGAAACTCTGGCCCCCGAGTCGGGGGCCCCTAGGCTACCACCGTACCGAATTTCGAGGTCCTGTGACCTTTTGACCCCTGTATACCCAAGATCCCACTTGCAACTTATTTCAATGGAAACTTCATAGGTGGTTTGCGGTCAAGGGGTCTTTTTTGGCCGATCGAGGCAGATACGGACACGGAACTCCGGACACTGTCCCGGGGGACCGTGACGTGACACACATGTAAATTTCGGGGCGATCTGACCTTCCTGTCTCTCTGTCCACAAAACACCTAAGAAAATGAATGGAATAAGTTGCCCGTGTCAATGGCTCCCGTTCGGCCCCTGGGGGTCCTAGGGGCCCCAAACTTCACGTGCTGGTAGCCTAGGGGCCCCCGAATACCATATTGAGTGGACGAGCGTCTACCCGAACGCCAAGTTGTTTGTGCACATTTTGGAAAAAATCTCTCACACAGGCCTGTTGCTCACATAGGGCCTAAAACCCTTTTGATTTAACTGAAGTGACCTGACGTGAAAAGATTTATGAACTGCAGAAACACATGCTTAGAAGTGATCTATACTTCCGAAACTCTGGCCCCCGAGTCGGGGGCCCCTAGGCTACCACCATGCCGAATTTCGAGGTCCTGTGACCTTTTGACCCCTGTATACCCAACATACCACTTGCAACTTATTTCAATGGAAACTTCACAGGTGGTTTGTGGTCAAGGGTTTTTTTTCGGCCAATTAAGTAGATACGGACACGGAACTCCACACGCTGTCCCAGGGGACCGTGACGTGACATATATATAAATTTCGGGCCGATCGGACACTGTCACATTTTTTGGAACAACGTAGAAACTCGAAACTTTGGATCTCACATCGGGGCCCCCTCGGCTACCCTTGTATAGAATCTCGAGGTATTATGACCTTTTGAAGCCAAGATATAGATACATCCTGCTTTGACAAAAAAAAAAGTTGTTACGGGTCAAAAAAGGTGTTCCGTGGCACTACGGCGAAGTTTGGGTGGACAGTGGTCAAAATATGCACTTTGCGGTCATTTAGGTGGTTAGTGGTCAAAAAAGGCGTTCCGTGTCAATACGGCGAAGTTTAGGTGGACAGTGGTCAAAATAGGCCCTTTGCGGTCATTTAGGTGGTTAGTGGTCAAAATAGGCGTTCCGTGGCACTGAGGAAGACTATGGTGAAGTTTAGGTGGACAGTGGTCAAAATAGGCACTTTGCGGTCATTTAGGTGGTTATTGGTCAAAATAGGCGTTCCGTGGCACTGAGGAAGACTATGATGAAGTTTAGGTGGACAGTGGTCAAAATAGGCCCTTTGCGGTCATTTAGGTGGTTATTGGTCAAAATAGGCGTTCCGTGGCACTGAGGAAGACTATGGTGAAGTTTAGGTGGACAGTGGTCAAAATAGGCACTTTGCTGTCATTTAGGTGGTTATTGGTCAAAATAGGCGTTCCGTGGCACTGAGGAAGACTATGATGAAGTTTAGGTGGACAGTGGTCAAAATAGGCACTTTGCGGTCATTTAGGTGGTTATTGGTCAAAATAGGCGTTCCGTGGCACTGAGGAAGACTATGGTGAAGTTTAGGTGGACAGTGGTCAAAATAGGCACTTTGCGGTCATTTAGGTGGTTATTGGTCAAAATAGGCGTTCCGTGGCACTGAGGAAGACTATGGTGAAGTTTAGGTGGACAGTGGTCAAAATAGGCACTTTTCGGTCATTTAGGTGGTTATTGGTCAAAATAGGCGTTCCGTGGCACTGAGGAAGACTATGGTGAAGTTTAGGTGGACAGTGGTCAAAATAGGCACTTTGTGGTCATTTAGGTGGTTAGTGGTCAAAATAGGCTTTCCGTGTCACTGAGGAAGACTATGGTGAAGATATTAGGTGGTTATTGGTCAAAAAAAGGCTTTCCGTGGCACTGAGGAAGACTACGGTGAAGTTTAGGTGGTGAGTGGTCAAAATAGGCGTTCCGTGTCACTGAGGAAGACTACGATGAAGAATAAGGTGCCACGCAGCGCGAGGGCGCCCCCGGAGGCGTCCGTACAGAGCCTTTTGGTGATTTGGCGGCCTTATCAGCGTTTTCGTAAAACGTCCACGCCACCATTAGAATAAGCAGCGAGTGTCGTCCAAATAGTGAGCGCGAGCCCATGTCCAGCCTATGCGTCCGTTGGCAACTAGTTTGCATTGAAAAATTCCCACAAACAGCCTGTATGGCCTTACCATTACACCATGGAACCAAGCTTCCATGTGCCAAGGAACCAAGGTCTGCAGATGGGCTCGTCCGGGATTTGAACCCGGGACCTCTCGCACCCGAAGCGAGAATCATACCCCTAGACCAACGAGCCATCGGATGCCTCTGCGACTAGCAAATGCAGAAAGAAGGCTCACAGGGCCGTGACGATTTCTGAGAACTCTTTTCTGCCCTATCTAATCTGGCTTGGGCTGCCTTCCCAATCCAATGTTGATAAAAATGTCAAGGCAAAGGACTCGAGGCTCGAGTCAATCGCAGACATCTGAGCCATCTCAAAAAACAACACCTCCTTTCAGAGAAAGCGCTCTTACTCTCCGAGCTAAGTGGTCAACCAAGTTTAAACTGCAGACGAGGAACTAAGAAGATCGGCGAGATGCAGGATTGAAACAGCACAGACACTGCGCTCGCCTTACTTGACGGAAGCATGCGATTGGCCCAGAGAATGCAGAATGGACGGATAGTGCTCAAGAAAAGGGGCTCCAAAGACAGAGACGGGCTCGTCCGGGATTTGAACCCGGGACCTCTCGCACCCTAAGCGAGAATCATACCCCTAGACCAACGAGCCTGCTGATGCCTCTGAAAGCAGCAAATGCAGAAAGAAGGCTCACAGGACCGTGACGATTTCTGAGAACTCTTTTCTGCCCTATCTAAAAATTGGCTCGGGCTGCCTTCCCAAACCAATGTTGATAAAAATGTCAAGGCAAAGGACACGAGGCTCGAGTCAACCGCAGATAGATACCCTGCAGGGCAGCCCATCTGAGCCATCTCAAAAAACAACACGTCCTTTCAGAGAAAGCGCTCTTACTCTCCGAGCTAAGTGGTCAACCAAGTTTAAACTGCAGACGAGGAACTAAGAAGATCTGCGAGATGCAGGATTGAAAACGCACAGACACTGCGCTCGCCTTACTTGACGGAAGCATGCGATTGGCCCAGAGAATGCAGCACTGACGGATAGTGCTCAAGAAAAGGGGCTCCAAAGATAGAAGCGGGCTCGTCCCCTAAGCGAGAATCTTACCCCTAGACCAACGAGCCACTGGGCTGACTGCAGAGGAGAGGAGGCCACATAGCCACGTATTTTACTGTGCTCGATGCTTCAGTCTTTCAGAGATCCTGTCTCTGGGTTGGCAAGTGCAAAAAGAGGGCTCATGCCACTAGCCGGATTTCTGAGAAACTCGATTTTGCAGTACCTGCGCTAGCATGGCCTGCCTTTGCAGTATAATGTTGATTAAAACATCAAGAACAAAATACATGAGCTGAATTAAACGACAGAAGGCTACATTGCACACTGCCACACACATCATGCTGATTTGGCTGAAGAGAAACTGTCTTAGGTTTGTAATGCTTCTTAACCGAAGGTTACGGTGAATCCGGTCTGCTCAATTTTGGTTACTGTTGTTACTGTTGAGGTTAAGGTGTGTTCTAGATTCTTTTGGAACACTAACCTTGTCAGATTCGTCACAGCGGAACTGTTAAAAGAGGCCACTGTAGCACAAAAGCTAGCAGGTTCCACCGAGAGTTGAACTCGGATCGCTGGATTCAGAGTCCAGAGTGCTAACCATTACACCATGGAACCAATCTTCCATGTGCCAAGGAACCAAGGTCTGCAGATGGGCTCGGCCGGGATTTGAACCCGGGACCTCTCGCACCCGAAGCGAGAATCATACCCCTAGACCAACGAGCCATCGGATACCTCTGCGACTAGCAAATGCAGAAAGAAGGCTCACAGGGCCGTGACGATTTCTGAGAACTCTTTTCTGCCCTATCTAATCTGGCTTGGGCTGCCTTCCCAATCCAATGTTGATAAAAATGTCAAGGCAAAGGACTCGAGGCTCGAGTCAATCGCAGACATCTGAGCCATCTGAAAAAACAACACCTCCTTTCAGAGAAAGCGCTCTTACTCTCCGAGCTAAGTGGTCAACCAAGTTTAAACTGCAGACGAGGAACTAAGAAGATCGGCGAGATGCAGGATTGAAACAGCACAGACACTGCGCTCGCCTTACTTGACGGAAGCATGCGATTGGCCCAGAGAATGCAGAATGGACGGATAGTGCTCAAGAAAAGGGGCTCCAAAGACAGAGACGGGCTCGTCCGGGATTTGAACCCGGGACCTCTCGCACCCTAAGCGAGAATCATACCCCTAGACCAACGAGCCTGCTGATGCCTCTGAAAGCAGCAAATGCAGAAAGAAGGCTCACAGGACCGTGACGATTTCTGAGAACTCTTTTCTGCCCTATCTAAAAATTGGCTCGGGCTGCCTTCCCAAACCAATGTTGATAAAAATGTCAAGGCAAAGGACACGAGGCTCGAGTCAACCGCAGATAGATACCCTGCAGGGCAGCCCATCTGAGCCATCTCAAAAAACAACACGTCCTTTCAGAGAAAGCGCTCTTACTCTCCGAGCTAAGTGGTCAACCAAGTTTAAACTGCAGACGAGGAACTAAGAAGATCTGCGAGATGCAGGATTGAAAACGCACAGACACTGCGCTCGCCTTACTTGACGGAAGCATGCGATTGGCCCAGAGAATGCAGCACTGACGGATAGTGCTCAAGAAAAGGGGCTCCAAAGATAGAAGCGGGCTCGTCCCCTAAGCGAGAATCTTACCCCTAGACCAACGAGCCACTGGGCTGACTGCAGAGGAGAGGAGGCCACATCGCCACGTATTTTACTGTGCTCGATGCTTCAGTCTTTCAGAGATCCTGTCTCTGGGTTGGCAAGTGCAAAAAGAGGGCTCATGCCACTAGCCGGATTTCTGAGAAACTCGATTTTGCAGTACCTGCGCTAGCATGGCCTGCCTTTGCAGTATAATGTTGATTAAAACATCAAGAACAAAATACATGAGCTGAATTAAACGACAGAAGGCTACATTGCACACTGCCACACACATCATGCTGATTTGGCTGAAGAGAAACTGTCTTAGGTTTGTAATGCTTCTTAACCGAAGGTTACGGTGAATCCGGTCTGCTCAATTTTGGTTACTGTTGTTACTGTTGAGGTTAAGGTGTGTTCTAGATTCTTTTGGAACACTAACCTTGTCAGATTCGTCACAGCGGAACTGTTAAAAGAGGCCACTGTAGCACAAAAGCTAGCAGGTTCCACCGAGAGTTGAACTCGGATCGCTGGATTCAGAGTCCAGAGTGCTAACCATTACACCATGGAACCAAGCTTCCATGTGCCAAGGAACCAAGGTCTGCAGATGGGCTCGTCCGGGATTTGAACCCGGGACCTCTCGCACCCGAAGCGAGAATCATACCCCTAGACCAACGAGCCATCGGATGCCTCTGCGACTAGCAAATGCAGAAAGAAGGCTCACAGGGCCGTGACGATTTCTGAGAACTCTTTTCTGCCCTATCTAATCTGGCTTGGGCTGCCTTCCCAATCCAATGTTGATAAAAATGTCAAGGCAAAGGACTCGAGGCTCGAGTCAATCGCAGACATCTGAGCCATCTCAAAAAACAACACCTCCTTTCAGAGAAAGCGCTCTTACTCTCCGAGCTAAGTGGTCAACCAAGTTTAAACTGCAGACGAGGAACTAAGAAGATCGGCGAGATGCAGGATTGAAACAGCACAGACACTGCGCTCGCCTTACTTGACGGAAGCATGCGATTGGCCCAGAGAATGCAGAATGGACGGATAGTGCTCAAGAAAAGGGGCTCCAAAGACAGAGACGGGCTCGTCCGGGATTTGAACCCGGGACCTCTCGCACCCTAAGCGAGAATCATACCCCTAGACCAACGAGCCTGCTGATGCCTCTGAAAGCAGCAAATGCAGAAAGAAGGCTCACAGGACCGTGACGATTTCTGAGAACTCTTTTCTGCCCTATCTAAAAATTGGCTCGGGCTGCCTTCCCAAACCAATGTTGATAAAAATGTCAAGGCAAAGGACACGAGGCTCGAGTCAACCGCAGATAGATACCCTGCAGGGCAGCCCATCTGAGCCATCTCAAAAAACAACACGTCCTTTCAGAGAAAGCGCTCTTACTCTCCGAGCTAAGTGGTCAACCAAGTTTAAACTGCAGACGAGGAACTAAGAAGATCTGCGAGATGCAGGAATGAAAACGCACAGACACTGCGCTCGCCTTACTTGACGGAAGCATGCGATTGGCCCAGAGAATGCAGCACTGACGGATAGTGCTCAAGAAAAGGGGCTCCAAAGATAGAAGCGGGCTCGTCCCCTAAGCGAGAATCTTACCCCTAGACCAACGAACCACTGGGCTGACTGCAGAGGAGAGGAGGCCACATAGCCACGTATTTTACTGTGCTCGATGCTTCAGTCTTTCAGAGATCCTGTCTCTGGGTTGGCAAGTGCAAAAAGAGGGCTCATGCCACTAGCCGGATTTCTGAGAAACTCGATTTTGCAGTACCTGCGCTAGCATGGCCTGCCTTTGCAGTATAATGTTGATTAAAACATCAAGAACAAAATACATGAGCTGAATTAAACGACAGAAGGCTACATTGCACACTGCCACACACATCATGCTGATTTGGCTGAAGAGAAACTGTCTTAGGTTTGTAATGCTTCTTAACCGAAGGTTACGGTGAATCCGGTCTGCTCAATTTTGGTTACTGTTGTTACTGTTGAGGTTAAGGTGTGTTCTAGATTCTTTTGGAACACTAACCTTGTCAGATTCGTCACAGCGGAACTGTTAAAAGAGGCCACTGTAGCACAAAAGCTAGCAGGTTCCACCGAGAGTTGAACTCGGATCGCTGGATTCAGAGTCCAGAGTGCTAACCATTACACCATGGAACCAATCTTCCATGTGCCAAGGAACCAAGGTCTGCAGATGGGCTCGGCCGGGATTTGAACCCGGGACCTCTCGCACCCGAAGCGAGAATCATACCCCTAGACCAACGAGCCATCGGATGCCTCTGCGACTAGCAAATGCAGAAAGAAGGCTCACAGGGCCGTGACGATTTCTGAGAACTCTTTTCTGCCCTATCTAATCTGGCTTGGGCTGCCTTCCCAATCCAGTGTTGATAAAAATGTCAAGGCAAAGGACTCGAGGCTCGAGTCAATCGCAGACATCTGAGCCATCTCAAAAAACAACACCTCCTTTCAGAGAAAGCGCTCTTACTCTCCGAGCTAAGTGGTCAACCAAGTTTAAACTGCAGACGAGGAACTAAGAAGATCGGCGAGATGCAGGATTGAAACAGCACAGACACTGCGCTCGCCTTACTTGACGGAAGCATGCGATTGGCCCAGAGAATGCAGAATGGACGGATAGTGCTCAAGAAAAGGGGCTCCAAAGACAGAGACGGGCTCGTCCGGGATTTGAACCCTGGACCTCTCGCACCCTAAGCGAGAATCATACCCCTAGACCAACGAGCCTGCTGATGCCTCTGAAAGCAGCAAATGCAGAAAGAAGGCTCACAGGACCGTGACGATTTCTGAGAACTCTTTTCTGCCCTATCTAAAAATTGGCTCGGGCTGCCTTCCCAAACCAATGTTGATAAAAATGTCAAGGCAAAGGACACGAGGCTCGAGTCAACCGCAGATAGATACCCTGCAGGGCAGCCCATCTGAGCCATCTCAAAAAACAACACCTCCTTTCAGAGAAAGCGCTCTTACTCTCCGAGCTAAGTGGTCAACCAAGTTTAAACTGCAGACGAGGAACTAAGAAGATCTGCGAGATGCAGGAATGAAAACGCACAGACACTGCGCTCGCCTTACTTGACGGAAGCATGCGATTGGCCCAGAGAATGCAGCACTGACGGATAGTGCTCAAGAAAAGGGGCTCCAAAGATAGAAGCGGGCTCGGCCCCTAAGCGAGAATCTTACCCCTAGACCAACGAGCCACTGGGCTGACTGCAGAGGAGAGGAGGCCACATCGCCACGTATTTTACTGTGCTCGATGCTTCAGTCTTTCAGAGATCCTGTCTCTGGGTTGGCAAGTGCAAAAAGAGGGCTCATGCCACTAGCCGGATTTCTGAGAAACTCGATTTTGCAGTACCTGCGCTAGCATGGCCTGCCTTTGCAGTATAATGTTGATTAAAACATCAAGAACAAAATACATGAGCTGAATTAAACGACAGAAGGCTACATTGCACACTGCCACACACATCATGCTGATTTGGCTGAAGAGAAACTGTCTTAGGTTTGTAATGCTTCTTAACCGAAGGTTACGGTGAATCCGGTCTGCTCAATTTTGGTTACTGTTGTTACTGTTGAGGTTAAGGTGTGTTCTAGATTCTTTTGGAACACTAACCTTGTCAGATTCGTCACAGCGGAACTGTTAAAAGAGGCCACTGTAGCACAAAAGCTAGCAGGTTCCACCGAGAGTTGAACTCGGATCGCTGGATTCAGAGTCCAGAGTGCTAACCATTACACCATGGAACCAATCTTCCATGTGCCAAGGAACCAAGGTCTGCAGATGGGCTCGGCCGGGATTTGAACCCAGGACCTCTCGCACCCGAAGCGAGAATCATACCCCTAGACCAACGAGCCATCGGATGCCTCTGCGACTAGCAAATGCAGAAAGAAGGCTCACAGGGCCGTGACGATTTCTGAGAACTCTTTTCTGCCCTATCTAATCTGGCTTGGGCTGCCTTCCCAATCCAGTGTTGATAAAAATGTCAAGGCAAAGGACTCGAGGCTCGAGTCAATCGCAGACATCTGAGCCATCTCAAAAAACAACACCTCCTTTCAGAGAAAGCGCTCTTACTCTCCGAGCTAAGTGGTCAACCAAGTTTAAACTGCAGACGAGGAACTAAGAAGATCGGCGAGATGCAGGATTGAAACAGCACAGACACTGCGCTCGCCTTACTTGACGGAAGCATGCGATTGGCCCAGAGAATGCAGAATGGACGGATAGTGCTCAAGAAAAGGGGCTCCAAAGACAGAGACGGGCTCGTCCGGGATTTGAACCCGGGACCTCTCGCACCCTAAGCGAGAATCATACCCCTAGACCAACGAGCCTGCTGATGCCTCTGAAAGCAGCAAATGCAGAAAGAAGGCTCACAGGACCGTGACGATTTCTGAGAACTCTTTTCTGCCCTATCTAAAAATTGGCTCGGGCTGCCTTCCCAAACCAATGTTGATAAAAATGTCAAGGCAAAGGACACGAGGCTCGAGTCAACCGCAGATAGATACCCTGCAGGGCAGCCCATCTGAGCCATCTCAAAAAACAACACGTCCTTTCAGAGAAAGCGCTCTTACTCTCCGAGCTAAGTGGTCAACCAAGTTTAAACTGCAGACGAGGAACTAAGAAGATCTGCGAGATGTAGGATTGAAAACGCACAGACACTGCGCTCGCCTTACTTGACGGAAGCATGCGATTGGCCCAGAGAATGCAGCACTGACGGATAGTGCTCAAGAAAAGGGGCTCCAAAGATAGAAGCGGGCTCGTCCCGTAAGCGAGAATCTTACCCCTAGACCAACGAGCCACTGGGCTGACTGCAGAGGAGAGGAGGCCACATCGCCACGTATTTTACTGTGCTCGATGCTTCAGTCTTTCAGAGATCCTGTCTCTGGGTTGGCAAGTGCAAAAAGAGGGCTCATGCCACTAGCCGGATTTCTGAGAAACTCGATTTTGCAGTACCTGCGCTAGCATGGCCTGCCTTTGCAGTATAATGTTGATTAAAACATCAAGAACAAAATACATGAGCTGAATTAAACGACAGAAGGCTACATTGCACACTGCCACACACATCATGCTGATTTGGCTGAAGAGAAACTGTCTTAGGTTTGTAATGCTTCTTAACCGAAGGTTACGGTGAATCCGGTCTGCTCAATTTTGGTTACTGTTGTTACTGTTGAGGTTAAGGTGTGTTCTAGATTCTTTTGGAACACTAACCTTGTCAGATTCGTCACAGCGGAACTGTTAAAAGAGGCCACTGTAGCACAAAAGCTAGCAGGTTCCACCGAGAGTTGAACTCGGATCGCTGGATTCAGAGTCCAGAGTGCTAACCATTACACCATGGAACCAATCTTCCATGTGCCAAGGAACCAAGGTCTGCAGATGGGCTCGGCCGGGATTTGAACCCGGGACCTCTCGCACCCGAAGCGAGAATCATACCCCTAGACCAACGAGCCATCGGATGCCTCTGCGACTAGCAAATGCAGAAAGAAGGCTCACAGGGCCGTGACGATTTCTGAGAACTCTTTTCTGCCCTATCTAATCTGGCTTGGGCTGCCTTCCCAATCCAGTGTTGATAAAAATGTCAAGGCAAAGGACTCGAGGCTCGAGTCAATCGCAGACATCTGAGCCATCTCAAAAAACAACACCTCCTTTCAGAGAAAGCGCTCTTACTCTCCGAGCTAAGTGGTCAACCAAGTTTAAACTGCAGACGAGGAACTAAGAAGATCGGCGAGATGCAGGATTGAAACAGCACAGACACTGCGCTCGCCTTACTTGACGGAAGCATGCGATTGGCCCAGAGAATGCAGAATGGACGGATAGTGCTCAAGAAAAGGGGCTCCAAAGACAGAGACGGGCTCGTCCGGGATTTGAACCCTGGACCTCTCGCACCCTAAGCGAGAATCATACCCCTAGACCAACGAGCCTGCTGATGCCTCTGAAAGCAGCAAATGCAGAAAGAAGGCTCACAGGACCGTGACGATTTCTGAGAACTCTTTTCTGCCCTATCTAAAAATTGGCTCGGGCTGCCTTCCCAAACCAATGTTGATAAAAATGTCAAGGCAAAGGACACGAGGCTCGAGTCAACCGCAGATAGATACCCTGCAGGGCAGCCCATCTGAGCCATCTCAAAAAACAACACCTCCTTTCAGAGAAAGCGCTCTTACTCTCCGAGCTAAGTGGTCAACCAAGTTTAAACTGCAGACGAGGAACTAAGAAGATCTGCGAGATGCAGGAATGAAAACGCACAGACACTGCGCTCGCCTTACTTGACGGAAGCATGCGATTGGCCCAGAGAATGCAGCACTGACGGATAGTGCTCAAGAAAAGGGGCTCCAAAGATAGAAGCGGGCTCGGCCCCTAAGCGAGAATCTTACCCCTAGACCAACGAGCCACTGGGCTGACTGCAGAGGAGAGGAGGCCACATCGCCACGTATTTTACTGTGCTCGATGCTTCAGTCTTTCAGAGATCCTGTCTCTGGGTTGGCAAGTGCAAAAAGAGGGCTCATGCCACTAGCCGGATTTCTGAGAAACTCGATTTTGCAGTACCTGCGCTAGCATGGCCTGCCTTTGCAGTATAATGTTGATTAAAACATCAAGAACAAAATACATGAGCTGAATTAAACGACAGAAGGCTACATTGCACACTGCCACACACATCATGCTGATTTGGCTGAAGAGAAACTGTCTTAGGTTTGTAATGCTTCTTAACCGAAGGTTACGGTGAATCCGGTCTGCTCAATTTTGGTTACTGTTGTTACTGTTGAGGTTAAGGTGTGTTCTAGATTCTTTTGGAACACTAACCTTGTCAGATTCGTCACAGCGGAACTGTTAAAAGAGGCCACTGTAGCACAAAAGCTAGCAGGTTCCCCCGAGAGTTGAACTCGGATCGCTGGATTCAGAGTCCAGAGTGCTAACCATTACACCATGGAACCAATCTTCCATGTGCCAAGGAACCAAGGTCTGCAGATGGGCTCGGCCGGGATTTGAACCCAGGACCTCTCGCACCCGAAGCGAGAATCATACCCCTAGACCAACGAGCCATCGGATGCCTCTGCGACTAGCAAATGCAGAAAGAAGGCTCACAGGGCCGTGACGATTTCTGAGAACTCTTTTCTGCCCTATCTAATCTGGCTTGGGCTGCCTTCCCAATCCAGTGTTGATAAAAATGTCAAGGCAAAGGACTCGAGGCTCGAGTCAATCGCAGACATCTGAGCCATCTCAAAAAACAACACCTCCTTTCAGAGAAAGCGCTCTTACTCTCCGAGCTAAGTGGTCAACCAAGTTTAAACTGCAGACGAGGAACTAAGAAGATCGGCGAGATGCAGGATTGAAACAGCACAGACACTGCGCTCGCCTTACTTGACGGAAGCATGCGATTGGCCCAGAGAATGCAGAATGGACGGATAGTGCTCAAGAAAAGGGGCTCCAAAGACAGAGACGGGCTCGTCCGGGATTTGAACCCGGGACCTCTCGCACCCTAAGCGAGAATCATACCCCTAGACCAACGAGCCTGCTGATGCTTCTGAAAGCAGCAAATGCAGAAAGAAGGCTCACAGGACCGTGACGATTTCTGAGAACTCTTTTCTGCCCTATCTAAAAATTGGCTCGGGCTGCCTTCCCAAACCAATGTTGATAAAAATGTCAAGGCAAAGGACACGAGGCTCGAGTCAACCGCAGATAGATACCCTGCAGGGCAGCCCATCTGAGCCATCTCAAAAAACAACACGTCCTTTCAGAGAAAGCGCTCTTACTCTCCGAGCTAAGTGGTCAACCAAGTTTAAACTGCAGACGAGGAACTAAGAAGATCTGCGAGATGCAGGATTGAAAACGCACAGACACTGCGCTCGCCTTACTTGACGGAAGCATGCGATTGGCCCAGAGAATGCAGCACTGACGGATAGTGCTCAAGAAAAGGGGCTCCAAAGATAGAAGCGGGCTCGTCCCCTAAGCGAGAATCTTACCCCTAGACCAACGAGCCACTGGGCTGACTGCAGAGGAGAGGAGGCCACATAGCCACGTATTTTACTGTGCTCGATGCTTCAGTCTTTCAGAGATCCTGTCTCTGGGTTGGCAAGTGCAAAAAGAGGGCTCATGCCACTAGCCGGATTTCTGAGAAACTCGATTTTGCAGTACCTGCGCTAGCATGGCCTGCCTTTGCAGTATAATGTTGATTAAAACATCAAGAACAAAATACATGAGCTGAATTAAACGACAGAAGGCTACATTGCACACTGCCACACACATCATGCTGATTTGGCTGAAGAGAAACTGTCTTAGGTTTGTAATGCTTCTTAACCGAAGGTTACGGTGAATCCGGTCTGCTCAATTTTGGTTACTGTTGTTACTGTTGAGGTTAAGGTGTGTTCTAGATTCTTTTGGAACACTAACCTTGTCAGATTCGTCACAGCGGAACTGTTAAAAGAGGCCACTGTAGCACAAAAGCTAGCAGGTTCCACCGAGAGTTGAACTCGGATCGCTGGATTCAGAGTCCAGAGTGCTAACCATTACACCATGGAACCAAGCTTCCATGTGCCAAGGAACCAAGGTCTGCAGATGGGCTCGTCCGGGATTTGAACCCGGGACCTCTCGCACCCGAAGCGAGAATCATACCCCTAGACCAACGAGCCATCGGATGCCTCTGCGACTAGCAAATGCAGAAAGAAGGCTCACAGGGCCGTGACGATTTCTGAGAACTCTTTTCTGCCCTATCTAATCTGGCTTGGGCTGCCTTCCCAATCCAATGTTGATAAAAATGTCAAGGCAAAGGACTCGAGGCTCGAGTCAATCGCAGACATCTGAGCCATCTCAAAAAACAACACCTCCTTTCAGAGAAAGCGCTCTTACTCTCCGAGCTAAGTGGTCAACCAAGTTTAAACTGCAGACGAGGAACTAAGAAGATCGGCGAGATGCAGGATTGAAACAGCACAGACACTGCGCTCGCCTTACTTGACGGAAGCATGCGATTGGCCCAGAGAATGCAGAATGGACGGATAGTGCTCAAGAAAAGGGGCTCCAAAGACAGAGACGGGCTCGTCCGGGATTTGAACCCGGGACCTCTCGCACCCTAAGCGAGAATCATACCCCTAGACCAACGAGCCTGCTGATGCCTCTGAAAGCAGCAAATGCAGAAAGAAGGCTCACAGGACCGTGACGATTTCTGAGAACTCTTTTCTGCCCTATCTAAAAATTGGCTCGGGCTGCCTTCCCAAACCAATGTTGATAAAAATGTCAAGGCAAAGGACACGAGGCTCGAGTCAACCGCAGATAGATACCCTGCAGGGCAGCCCATCTGAGCCATCTCAAAAAACAACACGTCCTTTCAGAGAAAGCGCTCTTACTCTCCGAGCTAAGTGGTCAACCAAGTTTAAACTGCAGACGAGGAACTAAGAAGATCTGCGAGATGCAGGAATGAAAACGCACAGACACTGCGCTCGCCTTACTTGACGGAAGCATGCGATTGGCCCAGAGAATGCAGCACTGACGGATAGTGCTCAAGAAAAGGGGCTCCAAAGATAGAAGCGGGCTCGTCCCCTAAGCGAGAATCTTACCCCTAGACCAACGAACCACTGGGCTGACTGCAGAGGAGAGGAGGCCACATAGCCACGTATTTTACTGTGCTCGATGCTTCAGTCTTTCAGAGATCCTGTCTCTGGGTTGGCAAGTGCAAAAAGAGGGCTCATGCCACTAGCCGGATTTCTGAGAAACTCGATTTTGCAGTACCTGCGCTAGCATGGCCTGCCTTTGCAGTATAATGTTGATTAAAACATCAAGAACAAAATACATGAGCTGAATTAAACGACAGAAGGCTACATTGCACACTGCCACACACATCATGCTGATTTGGCTGAAGAGAAACTGTCTTAGGTTTGTAATGCTTCTTAACCGAAGGTTACGGTGAATCCGGTCTGCTCAATTTTGGTTACTGTTGTTACTGTTGAGGTTAAGGTGTGTTCTAGATTCTTTTGGAACACTAACCTTGTCAGATTCGTCACAGCGGAACTGTTAAAAGAGGCCACTGTAGCACAAAAGCTAGCAGGTTCCACCGAGAGTTGAACTCGGATCGCTGGATTCAGAGTCCAGAGTGCTAACCATTACACCATGGAACCAATCTTCCATGTGCCAAGGAACCAAGGTCTGCAGATGGGCTCGGCCGGGATTTGAACCCGGGACCTCTCGCACCCGAAGCGAGAATCATACCCCTAGACCAACGAGCCATCGGATGCCTCTGCGACTAGCAAATGCAGAAAGAAGGCTCACAGGGCCGTGACGATTTCTGAGAACTCTTTTCTGCCCTATCTAATCTGGCTTGGGCTGCCTTCCCAATCCAGTGTTGATAAAAATGTCAAGGCAAAGGACTCGAGGCTCGAGTCAATCGCAGCCCATCTGAGCCATCTCAAAAAACAACACGTCCTTTCAGAGAAAGCGCTCTTACTCTCCGAGCTAAGTGGTCAACCAAGTTTAAACTGCAGACGAGGAACTAAGAAGATCTGCGAGATGCAGGAATGAAAACGCACAGACACTGCGCTCGCCTTACTTGACGGAAGCATGCGATTGGCCCAGAGAATGCAGCACTGACGGATAGTGCTCAAGAAAAGGGGCTCCAAAGATAGAAGCGGGCTCGTCCCCTAAGCGAGAATCTTACCCCTAGACCAACGAGCCACTGGGCTGACTGCAGAGGAGAGGAGGCCACATAGCCACGTATTTTACTGTGCTCGATGCTTCAGTCTTTCAGAGATCCTGTCTCTGGGTTGGCAAGTGCAAAAAGAGGGCTCATGCCACTAGCCGGATTTCTGAGAAACTCGATTTTGCAGTACCTGCGCTAGCATGGCCTGCCTTTGCAGTATAATGTTGATTAAAACATCAAGAACAAAATACATGAGCTGAATTAAACGACAGAAGGCTACATTGCACACTGCCACACACATCATGCTGATTTGGCTGAAGAGAAACTGTCTTAGGTTTGTAATGCTTCTTAACCGAAGGTTACGGTGAATCCGGTCTGCTCAATTTTGGTTACTGTTGTTACTGTTGAGGTTAATGTGTGTTCTAGATTCTTTTGGAACACTAACCTTGTCAGATTCGTCACAGCGGAACTGTTAAAAGAGGCCACTGTAGCACAAAAGCTAGCAGGTTCCACCGAGAGTTGAACTCGGATCGCTGGATTCAGAGTGCTAACCATTACACCATGGAACCAAGCTTCCATGTGCCAAGGAACCAAGGTCTGCAGATGGGCTCGTCCGGGATTTGAACCCGGGACCTCTCGCACCCGAAGCGAGAATCATACCCCTAGACCAACGAGCCATCGGATGCCTCTGCGACTAGCAAATGCAGAAAGAAGGCTCACAGGGCCGTGACGATTTCTGAGAACTCTTTTCTGCCCTATCTAATCTGGCTTGGGCTGCCTTCCCAATCCAATGTTGATAAAAATGTCAAGGCAAAGGACTCGAGGCTCGAGTCAATCGCAGACATCTGAGCCATCTCAAAAAACAACACCTCCTTTCAGAGAAAGCGCTCTTACTCTCCGAGCTAAGTGGTCAACCAAGTTTAAACTGCAGACGAGGAACTAAGAAGATCGGCGAGATGCAGGATTGAAACAGCACAGACACTGCGCTCGCCTTACTTGACGGAAGCATGCGATTGGCCCAGAGAATGCAGAATGGACGGATAGTGCTCAAGAAAAGGGGCTCCAAAGACAGAGACGGGCTCGTCCGGGATTTGAACCCGGGACCTCTCGCACCCTAAGCGAGAATCATACCCCTAGACCAACGAGCCTGCTGATGCCTCTGAAAGCAGCAAATGCAGAAAGAAGGCTCACAGGACCGTGACGATTTCTGAGAACTCTTTTCTGCCCTATCTAAAAATTGGCTCGGGCTGCCTTCCCAAACCAATGTTGATAAAAATGTCAAGGCAAAGGACACGAGGCTCGAGTCAACCGCAGATAGATACCCTGCAGGGCAGCCCATCTGAGCCATCTCAAAAAACAACACGTCCTTTCAGAGAAAGCGCTCTTACTCTCCGAGCTAAGTGGTCAACCAAGTTTAAACTGCAGACGAGGAACTAAGAAGATCTGCGAGATGCAGGATTGAAAACGCACAGACACTGCGCTCGCCTTACTTGACGGAAGCATGCGATTGGCCCAGAGAATGCAGCACTGACGGATAGTGCTCAAGAAAAGGGGCTCCAAAGATAGAAGCGGGCTCGTCCCCTAAGCGAGAATCTTACCCCTAGACCAACGAGCCACTGGGCTGACTGCAGAGGAGAGGAGGCCACATAGCCACGTATTTTACTGTGCTCGATGCTTCAGTCTTTCAGAGATCCTGTCTCTGGGTTGGCAAGTGCAAAAAGAGGGCTCATGCCACTAGCCGGATTTCTGAGAAACTCGATTTTGCAGTACCTGCGCTAGCATGGCCTGCCTTTGCAGTATAATGTTGATTAAAACATCAAGAACAAAATACATGAGCTGAATTAAACGACAGAAGGCTACATTGCACACTGCCACACACATCATGCTGATTTGGCTGAAGAGAAACTGTCTTAGGTTTGTAATGCTTCTTAACCGAAGGTTACGGTGAATCCGGTCTGCTCAATTTTGGTTACTGTTGTTACTGTTGAGGTTAAGGTGTGTTCTAGATTCTTTTGGAACACTAACCTTGTCAGATTCGTCACAGCGGAACTGTTAAAAGAGGCCACTGTAGCACAAAAGCTAGCAGGTTCCACCGAGAGTTGAACTCGGATCGCTGGATTCAGAGTCCAGAGTGCTAACCATTACACCATGGAACCAATCTTCCATGTGCCAAGGAACCAAGGTCTGCAGATGGGCTCGGCCGGGATTTGAACCCGGGACCTCTCGCACCCGAAGCGAGAATCATACCCCTAGACCAACGAGCCATCGGATACCTCTGCGACTAGCAAATGCAGAAAGAAGGCTCACAGGGCCGTGACGATTTCTGAGAACTCTTTTCTGCCCTATCTAATCTGGCTTGGGCTGCCTTCCCAATCCAATGTTGATAAAAATGTCAAGGCAAAGGACTCGAGGCTCGAGTCAATCGCAGACATCTGAGCCATCTGAAAAAACAACACCTCCTTTCAGAGAAAGCGCTCTTACTCTCCGAGCTAAGTGGTCAACCAAGTTTAAACTGCAGACGAGGAACTAAGAAGATCGGCGAGATGCAGGATTGAAACAGCACAGACACTGCGCTCGCCTTACTTGACGGAAGCATGCGATTGGCCCAGAGAATGCAGAATGGACGGATAGTGCTCAAGAAAAGGGGCTCCAAAGACAGAGACGGGCTCGTCCGGGATTTGAACCCGGGACCTCTCGCACCCTAAGCGAGAATCATACCCCTAGACCAACGAGCCTGCTGATGCCTCTGAAAGCAGCAAATGCAGAAAGAAGGCTCACAGGACCGTGACGATTTCTGAGAACTCTTTTCTGCCCTATCTAAAAATTGGCTCGGGCTGCCTTCCCAAACCAATGTTGATAAAAATGTCAAGGCAAAGGACACGAGGCTCGAGTCAACCGCAGATAGATACCCTGCAGGGCAGCCCATCTGAGCCATCTCAAAAAACAACACGTCCTTTCAGAGAAAGCGCTCTTACTCTCCGAGCTAAGTGGTCAACCAAGTTTAAACTGCAGACGAGGAACTAAGAAGATCTGCGAGATGCAGGATTGAAAACGCACAGACACTGCGCTCGCCTTACTTGACGGAAGCATGCGATTGGCCCAGAGAATGCAGCACTGACGGATAGTGCTCAAGAAAAGGGGCTCCAAAGATAGAAGCGGGCTCGTCCCCTAAGCGAGAATCTTACCCCTAGACCAACGAGCCACTGGGCTGACTGCAGAGGAGAGGAGGCCACATCGCCACGTATTTTACTGTGCTCGATGCTTCAGTCTTTCAGAGATCCTGTCTCTGGGTTGGCAAGTGCAAAAAGAGGGCTCATGCCACTAGCCGGATTTCTGAGAAACTCGATTTTGCAGTACCTGCGCTAGCATGGCCTGCCTTTGCAGTATAATGTTGATTAAAACATCAAGAACAAAATACATGAGCTGAATTAAACGACAGAAGGCTACATTGCACACTGCCACACACATCATGCTGATTTGGCTGAAGAGAAACTGTCTTAGGTTTGTAATGCTTCTTAACCGAAGGTTACGGTGAATCCGGTCTGCTCAATTTTGGTTACTGTTGTTACTGTTGAGGTTAAGGTGTGTTCTAGATTCTTTTGGAACACTAACCTTGTCAGATTCGTCACAGCGGAACTGTTAAAAGAGGCCACTGTAGCACAAAAGCTAGCAGGTTCCACCGAGAGTTGAACTCGGATCGCTGGATTCAGAGTCCAGAGTGCTAACCATTACACCATGGAACCAAGCTTCCATGTGCCAAGGAACCAAGGTCTGCAGATGGGCTCGTCCGGGATTTGAACCCGGGACCTCTCGCACCCGAAGCGAGAATCATACCCCTAGACCAACGAGCCATCGGATGCCTCTGCGACTAGCAAATGCAGAAAGAAGGCTCACAGGGCCGTGACGATTTCTGAGAACTCTTTTCTGCCCTATCTAATCTGGCTTGGGCTGCCTTCCCAATCCAATGTTGATAAAAATGTCAAGGCAAAGGACTCGAGGCTCGAGTCAATCGCAGACATCTGAGCCATCTCAAAAAACAACACCTCCTTTCAGAGAAAGCGCTCTTACTCTCCGAGCTAAGTGGTCAACCAAGTTTAAACTGCAGACGAGGAACTAAGAAGATCGGCGAGATGCAGGATTGAAACAGCACAGACACTGCGCTCGCCTTACTTGACGGAAGCATGCGATTGGCCCAGAGAATGCAGAATGGACGGATAGTGCTCAAGAAAAGGGGCTCCAAAGACAGAGACGGGCTCGTCCGGGATTTGAACCCGGGACCTCTCGCACCCTAAGCGAGAATCATACCCCTAGACCAACGAGCCTGCTGATGCCTCTGAAAGCAGCAAATGCAGAAAGAAGGCTCACAGGGCCGTGACGATTTCTGAGAACTCTTTTCTGCCCTATCTAATCTGGCTTGGGCTGCCTTCCCAATCCAATGTTGATAAAAATGTCAAGGCAAAGGACTCGAGGCTCGAGTCAATCGCAGACATCTGAGCCATCTGAAAAAACAACACCTCCTTTCAGAGAAAGCGCTCTTACTCTCCGAGCTAAGTGGTCAACCAAGTTTAAACTGCAGACGAGGAACTAAGAAGATCGGCGAGATGCAGGATTGAAACAGCACAGACACTGCGCTCGCCTTACTTGACGGAAGCATGCGATTGGCCCAGAGAATGCAGAATGGACGGATAGTGCTCAAGAAAAGGGGCTCCAAAGACAGAGACGGGCTCGTCCGGGATTTGAACCCGGGACCTCTCGCACCCTAAGCGAGAATCATACCCCTAGACCAACGAGCCTGCTGATGCCTCTGAAAGCAGCAAATGCAGAAAGAAGGCTCACAGGACCGTGACGATTTCTGAGAACTCTTTTCTGCCCTATCTAAAAATTGGCTCGGGCTGCCTTCCCAAACCAATGTTGATAAAAATGTCAAGGCAAAGGACACGAGGCTCGAGTCAACCGCAGATAGATACCCTGCAGGGCAGCCCATCTGAGCCATCTCAAAAAACAACACGTCCTTTCAGAGAAAGCGCTCTTACTCTCCGAGCTAAGTGGTCAACCAAGTTTAAACTGCAGACGAGGAACTAAGAAGATCTGCGAGATGCAGGATTGAAAACGCACAGACACTGCGCTCGCCTTACTTGACGGAAGCATGCGATTGGCCCAGAGAATGCAGCACTGACGGATAGTGCTCAAGAAAAGGGGCTCCAAAGATAGAAGCGGGCTCGTCCCCTAAGCGAGAATCTTACCCCTAGACCAACGAGCCACTGGGCTGACTGCAGAGGAGAGGAGGCCACATCGCCACGTATTTTACTGTGCTCGATGCTTCAGTCTTTCAGAGATCCTGTCTCTGGGTTGGCAAGTGCAAAAAGAGGGCTCATGCCACTAGCCGGATTTCTGAGAAACTCGATTTTGCAGTACCTGCGCTAGCATGGCCTGCCTTTGCAGTATAATGTTGATTAAAACATCAAGAACAAAATACATGAGCTGAATTAAACGACAGAAGGCTACATTGCACACTGCCACACACATCATGCTGATTTGGCTGAAGAGAAACTGTCTTAGGTTTGTAATGCTTCTTAACCGAAGGTTACGGTGAATCCGGTCTGCTCAATTTTGGTTACTGTTGTTACTGTTGAGGTTAAGGTGTGTTCTAGATTCTTTTGGAACACTAACCTTGTCAGATTCGTCACAGCGGAACTGTTAAAAGAGGCCACTGTAGCACAAAAGCTAGCAGGTTCCACCGAGAGTTGAACTCGGATCGCTGGATTCAGAGTCCAGAGTGCTAACCATTACACCATGGAACCAAGCTTCCATGTGCCAAGGAACCAAGGTCTGCAGATGGGCTCGTCCGGGATTTGAACCCGGGACCTCTCGCACCCGAAGCGAGAATCATACCCCTAGACCAACGAGCCATCGGATGCCTCTGCGACTAGCAAATGCAGAAAGAAGGCTCACAGGGCCGTGACGATTTCTGAGAACTCTTTTCTGCCCTATCTAATCTGGCTTGGGCTGCCTTCCCAATCCAATGTTGATAAAAATGTCAAGGCAAAGGACTCGAGGCTCGAGTCAATCGCAGACATCTGAGCCATCTCAAAAAACAACACCTCCTTTCAGAGAAAGCGCTCTTACTCTCCGAGCTAAGTGGTCAACCAAGTTTAAACTGCAGACGAGGAACTAAGAAGATCGGCGAGATGCAGGATTGAAACAGCACAGACACTGCGCTCGCCTTACTTGACGGAAGCATGCGATTGGCCCAGAGAATGCAGAATGGACGGATAGTGCTCAAGAAAAGGGGCTCCAAAGACAGAGACGGGCTCGTCCGGGATTTGAACCCGGGACCTCTCGCACCCTAAGCGAGAATCATACCCCTAGACCAACGAGCCTGCTGATGCCTCTGAAAGCAGCAAATGCAGAAAGAAGGCTCACAGGACCGTGACGATTTCTGAGAACTCTTTTCTGCCCTATCTAAAAATTGGCTCGGGCTGCCTTCCCAAACCAATGTTGATAAAAATGTCAAGGCAAAGGACACGAGGCTCGAGTCAACCGCAGATAGATACCCTGCAGGGCAGCCCATCTGAGCCATCTCAAAAAACAACACGTCCTTTCAGAGAAAGCGCTCTTACTCTCCGAGCTAAGTGGTCAACCAAGTTTAAACTGCAGACGAGGAACTAAGAAGATCTGCGAGATGCAGGAATGAAAACGCACAGACACTGCGCTCGCCTTACTTGACGGAAGCATGCGATTGGCCCAGAGAATGCAGCACTGACGGATAGTGCTCAAGAAAAGGGGCTCCAAAGATAGAAGCGGGCTCGTCCCCTAAGCGAGAATCTTACCCCTAGACCAACGAACCACTGGGCTGACTGCAGAGGAGAGGAGGCCACATAGCCACGTATTTTACTGTGCTCGATGCTTCAGTCTTTCAGAGATCCTGTCTCTGGGTTGGCAAGTGCAAAAAGAGGGCTCATGCCACTAGCCGGATTTCTGAGAAACTCGATTTTGCAGTACCTGCGCTAGCATGGCCTGCCTTTGCAGTATAATGTTGATTAAAACATCAAGAACAAAATACATGAGCTGAATTAAACGACAGAAGGCTACATTGCACACTGCCACACACATCATGCTGATTTGGCTGAAGAGAAACTGTCTTAGGTTTGTAATGCTTCTTAACCGAAGGTTACGGTGAATCCGGTCTGCTCAATTTTGGTTACTGTTGTTACTGTTGAGGTTAAGGTGTGTTCTAGATTCTTTTGGAACACTAACCTTGTCAGATTCGTCACAGCGGAACTGTTAAAAGAGGCCACTGTAGCACAAAAGCTAGCAGGTTCCACCGAGAGTTGAACTCGGATCGCTGGATTCAGAGTCCAGAGTGCTAACCATTACACCATGGAACCAATCTTCCATGTGCCAAGGAACCAAGGTCTGCAGATGGGCTCGGCCGGGATTTGAACCCGGGACCTCTCGCACCCGAAGCGAGAATCATACCCCTAGACCAACGAGCCATCGGATGCCTCTGCGACTAGCAAATGCAGAAAGAAGGCTCACAGGGCCGTGACGATTTCTGAGAACTCTTTTCTGCCCTATCTAATCTGGCTTGGGCTGCCTTCCCAATCCAGTGTTGATAAAAATGTCAAGGCAAAGGACTCGAGGCTCGAGTCAATCGCAGACATCTGAGCCATCTCAAAAAACAACACCTCCTTTCAGAGAAAGCGCTCTTACTCTCCGAGCTAAGTGGTCAACCAAGTTTAAACTGCAGACGAGGAACTAAGAAGATCGGCGAGATGCAGGATTGAAACAGCACAGACACTGCGCTCGCCTTACTTGACGGAAGCATGCGATTGGCCCAGAGAATGCAGAATGGACGGATAGTGCTCAAGAAAAGGGGCTCCAAAGACAGAGACGGGCTCGTCCGGGATTTGAACCCTGGACCTCTCGCACCCTAAGCGAGAATCATACCCCTAGACCAACGAGCCTGCTGATGCCTCTGAAAGCAGCAAATGCAGAAAGAAGGCTCACAGGACCGTGACGATTTCTGAGAACTCTTTTCTGCCCTATCTAAAAATTGGCTCGGGCTGCCTTCCCAAACCAATGTTGATAAAAATGTCAAGGCAAAGGACACGAGGCTCGAGTCAACCGCAGATAGATACCCTGCAGGGCAGCCCATCTGAGCCATCTCAAAAAACAACACCTCCTTTCAGAGAAAGCGCTCTTACTCTCCGAGCTAAGTGGTCAACCAAGTTTAAACTGCAGACGAGGAACTAAGAAGATCTGCGAGATGCAGGAATGAAAACGCACAGACACTGCGCTCGCCTTACTTGACGGAAGCATGCGATTGGCCCAGAGAATGCAGCACTGACGGATAGTGCTCAAGAAAAGGGGCTCCAAAGATAGAAGCGGGCTCGGCCCCTAAGCGAGAATCTTACCCCTAGACCAACGAGCCACTGGGCTGACTGCAGAGGAGAGGAGGCCACATCGCCACGTATTTTACTGTGCTCGATGCTTCAGTCTTTCAGAGATCCTGTCTCTGGGTTGGCAAGTGCAAAAAGAGGGCTCATGCCACTAGCCGGATTTCTGAGAAACTCGATTTTGCAGTACCTGCGCTAGCATGGCCTGCCTTTGCAGTATAATGTTGATTAAAACATCAAGAACAAAATACATGAGCTGAATTAAACGACAGAAGGCTACATTGCACACTGCCACACACATCATGCTGATTTGGCTGAAGAGAAACTGTCTTAGGTTTGTAATGCTTCTTAACCGAAGGTTACGGTGAATCCGGTCTGCTCAATTTTGGTTACTGTTGTTACTGTTGAGGTTAAGGTGTGTTCTAGATTCTTTTGGAACACTAACCTTGTCAGATTCGTCACAGCGGAACTGTTAAAAGAGGCCACTGTAGCACAAAAGCTAGCAGGTTCCACCGAGAGTTGAACTCGGATCGCTGGATTCAGAGTCCAGAGTGCTAACCATTACACCATGGAACCAATCTTCCATGTGCCAAGGAACCAAGGTCTGCAGATGGGCTCGGCCGGGATTTGAACCCGGGACCTCTCGCACCCGAAGCGAGAATCATACCCCTAGACCAACGAGCCATCGGATACCTCTGCGACTAGCAAATGCAGAAAGAAGGCTCACAGGGCCGTGACGATTTCTGAGAACTCTTTTCTGCCCTATCTAATCTGGCTTGGGCTGCCTTCCCAATCCAATGTTGATAAAAATGTCAAGGCAAAGGACTCGAGGCTCGAGTCAATCGCAGACATCTGAGCCATCTGAAAAAACAACACCTCCTTTCAGAGAAAGCGCTCTTACTCTCCGAGCTAAGTGGTCAACCAAGTTTAAACTGCAGACGAGGAACTAAGAAGATCGGCGAGATGCAGGATTGAAACAGCACAGACACTGCGCTCGCCTTACTTGACGGAAGCATGCGATTGGCCCAGAGAATGCAGAATGGACGGATAGTGCTCAAGAAAAGGGGCTCCAAAGACAGAGACGGGCTCGTCCGGGATTTGAACCCGGGACCTCTCGCACCCTAAGCGAGAATCATACCCCTAGACCAACGAGCCTGCTGATGCCTCTGAAAGCAGCAAATGCAGAAAGAAGGCTCACAGGACCGTGACGATTTCTGAGAACTCTTTTCTGCCCTATCTAAAAATTGGCTCGGGCTGCCTTCCCAAACCAATGTTGATAAAAATGTCAAGGCAAAGGACACGAGGCTCGAGTCAACCGCAGATAGATACCCTGCAGGGCAGCCCATCTGAGCCATCTCAAAAAACAACACGTCCTTTCAGAGAAAGCGCTCTTACTCTCCGAGCTAAGTGGTCAACCAAGTTTAAACTGCAGACGAGGAACTAAGAAGATCTGCGAGATGCAGGATTGAAAACGCACAGACACTGCGCTCGCCTTACTTGACGGAAGCATGCGATTGGCCCAGAGAATGCAGCACTGACGGATAGTGCTCAAGAAAAGGGGCTCCAAAGATAGAAGCGGGCTCGTCCCCTAAGCGAGAATCTTACCCCTAGACCAACGAGCCACTGGGCTGACTGCAGAGGAGAGGAGGCCACATCGCCACGTATTTTACTGTGCTCGATGCTTCAGTCTTTCAGAGATCCTGTCTCTGGGTTGGCAAGTGCAAAAAGAGGGCTCATGCCACTAGCCGGATTTCTGAGAAACTCGATTTTGCAGTACCTGCGCTAGCATGGCCTGCCTTTGCAGTATAATGTTGATTAAAACATCAAGAACAAAATACATGAGCTGAATTAAACGACAGAAGGCTACATTGCACACTGCCACACACATCATGCTGATTTGGCTGAAGAGAAACTGTCTTAGGTTTGTAATGCTTCTTAACCGAAGGTTACGGTGAATCCGGTCTGCTCAATTTTGGTTACTGTTGTTACTGTTGAGGTTAAGGTGTGTTCTAGATTCTTTTGGAACACTAACCTTGTCAGATTCGTCACAGCGGAACTGTTAAAAGAGGCCACTGTAGCACAAAAGCTAGCAGGTTCCACCGAGAGTTGAACTCGGATCGCTGGATTCAGAGTCCAGAGTGCTAACCATTACACCATGGAACCAAGCTTCCATGTGCCAAGGAACCAAGGTCTGCAGATGGGCTCGTCCGGGATTTGAACCCGGGACCTCTCGCACCCGAAGCGAGAATCATACCCCTAGACCAACGAGCCATCGGATGCCTCTGCGACTAGCAAATGCAGAAAGAAGGCTCACAGGGCCGTGACGATTTCTGAGAACTCTTTTCTGCCCTATCTAATCTGGCTTGGGCTGCCTTCCCAATCCAATGTTGATAAAAATGTCAAGGCAAAGGACTCGAGGCTCGAGTCAATCGCAGACATCTGAGCCATCTCAAAAAACAACACCTCCTTTCAGAGAAAGCGCTCTTACTCTCCGAGCTAAGTGGTCAACCAAGTTTAAACTGCAGACGAGGAACTAAGAAGATCGGCGAGATGCAGGATTGAAACAGCACAGACACTGCGCTCGCCTTATTTGACGGAAGCATGCGATTGGCCCAGAGAATGCAGAATGGACGGATAGTGCTCAAGAAAAGGGGCTCCAAAGACAGAGACGGGCTCGTCCGGGATTTGAACCCGGGACCTCTCGCACCCTAAGCGAGAATCATACCCCTAGACCAACGAGCCTGCTGATGCCTCTGAAAGCAGCAAATGCAGAAAGAAGGCTCACAGGACCGTGACGATTTCTGAGAACTCTTTTCTGCCCTATCTAAAAATTGGCTCGGGCTGCCTTCCCAAACCAATGTTGATAAAAATGTCAAGGCAAAGGACACGAGGCTCGAGTCAACCGCAGATAGATACCCTGCAGGGCAGCCCATCTGAGCCATCTCAAAAAACAACACGTCCTTTCAGAGAAAGCGCTCTTACTCTCCGAGCTAAGTGGTCAACCAAGTTTAAACTGCAGACGAGGAACTAAGAAGATCTGCGAGATGCAGGAATGAAAACGCACAGACACTGCGCTCGCCTTACTTGACGGAAGCATGCGATTGGCCCAGAGAATGCAGCACTGACGGATAGTGCTCAAGAAAAGGGGCTCCAAAGATAGAAGCGGGCTCGTCCCCTAAGCGAGAATCTTACCCCTAGACCAACGAACCACTGGGCTGACTGCAGAGGAGAGGAGGCCACATAGCCACGTATTTTACTGTGCTCGATGCTTCAGTCTTTCAGAGATCCTGTCTCTGGGTTGGCAAGTGCAAAAAGAGGGCTCATGCCACTAGCCGGATTTCTGAGAAACTCGATTTTGCAGTACCTGCGCTAGCATGGCCTGCCTTTGCAGTATAATGTTGATTAAAACATCAAGAACAAAATACATGAGCTGAATTAAACGACAGAAGGCTACATTGCACACTGCCACACACATCATGCTGATTTGGCTGAAGAGAAACTGTCTTAGGTTTGTAATGCTTCTTAACCGAAGGTTACGGTGAATCCGGTCTGCTCAATTTTGGTTACTGTTGTTACTGTTGAGGTTAAGGTGTGTTCTAGATTCTTTTGGAACACTAACCTTGTCAGATTCGTCACAGCGGAACTGTTAAAAGAGGCCACTGTAGCACAAAAGCTAGCAGGTTCCACCGAGAGTTGAACTCGGATCGCTGGATTCAGAGTCCAGAGTGCTAACCATTACACCATGGAACCAATCTTCCATGTGCCAAGGAACCAAGGTCTGCAGATGGGCTCGGCCGGGATTTGAACCCGGGACCTCTCGCACCCGAAGCGAGAATCATACCCCTAGACCAACGAGCCATCGGATGCCTCTGCGACTAGCAAATGCAGAAAGAAGGCTCACAGGGCCGTGACGATTTCTGAGAACTCTTTTCTGCCCTATCTAATCTGGCTTGGGCTGCCTTCCCAATCCAGTGTTGATAAAAATGTCAAGGCAAAGGACTCGAGGCTCGAGTCAATCGCAGACATCTGAGCCATCTCAAAAAACAACACCTCCTTTCAGAGAAAGCGCTCTTACTCTCCGAGCTAAGTGGTCAACCAAGTTTAAACTGCAGACGAGGAACTAAGAAGATCGGCGAGATGCAGGATTGAAACAGCACAGACACTGCGCTCGCCTTACTTGACGGAAGCATGCGATTGGCCCAGAGAATGCAGAATGGACGGATAGTGCTCAAGAAAAGGGGCTCCAAAGACAGAGACGGGCTCGTCCGGGATTTGAACCCTGGACCTCTCGCACCCTAAGCGAGAATCATACCCCTAGACCAACGAGCCTGCTGATGCCTCTGAAAGCAGCAAATGCAGAAAGAAGGCTCACAGGACCGTGACGATTTCTGAGAACTCTTTTCTGCCCTATCTAAAAATTGGCTCGGGCTGCCTTCCCAAACCAATGTTGATAAAAATGTCAAGGCAAAGGACACGAGGCTCGAGTCAACCGCAGATAGATACCCTGCAGGGCAGCCCATCTGAGCCATCTCAAAAAACAACACCTCCTTTCAGAGAAAGCGCTCTTACTCTCCGAGCTAAGTGGTCAACCAAGTTTAAACTGCAGACGAGGAACTAAGAAGATCTGCGAGATGCAGGAATGAAAACGCACAGACACTGCGCTCGCCTTACTTGACGGAAGCATGCGATTGGCCCAGAGAATGCAGCACTGACGGATAGTGCTCAAGAAAAGGGGCTCCAAAGATAGAAGCGGGCTCGGCCCCTAAGCGAGAATCTTACCCCTAGACCAACGAGCCACTGGGCTGACTGCAGAGGAGAGGAGGCCACATCGCCACGTATTTTACTGTGCTCGATGCTTCAGTCTTTCAGAGATCCTGTCTCTGGGTTGGCAAGTGCAAAAAGAGGGCTCATGCCACTAGCCGGATTTCTGAGAAACTCGATTTTGCAGTACCTGCGCTAGCATGGCCTGCCTTTGCAGTATAATGTTGATTAAAACATCAAGAACAAAATACATGAGCTGAATTAAACGACAGAAGGCTACATTGCACACTGCCACACACATCATGCTGATTTGGCTGAAGAGAAACTGTCTTAGGTTTGTAATGCTTCTTAACCGAAGGTTACGGTGAATCCGGTCTGCTCAATTTTGGTTACTGTTGTTACTGTTGAGGTTAAGGTGTGTTCTAGATTCTTTTGGAACACTAACCTTGTCAGATTCGTCACAGCGGAACTGTTAAAAGAGGCCACTGTAGCACAAAAGCTAGCAGGTTCCACCGAGAGTTGAACTCGGATCGCTGGATTCAGAGTCCAGAGTGCTAACCATTACACCATGGAACCAATCTTCCATGTGCCAAGGAACCAAGGTCTGCAGATGGGCTCGGCCGGGATTTGAACCCAGGACCTCTCGCACCCGAAGCGAGAATCATACCCCTAGACCAACGAGCCATCGGATGCCTCTGCGACTAGCAAATGCAGAAAGAAGGCTCACAGGGCCGTGACGATTTCTGAGAACTCTTTTCTGCCCTATCTAATCTGGCTTGGGCTGCCTTCCCAATCCAGTGTTGATAAAAATGTCAAGGCAAAGGACTCGAGGCTCGAGTCAATCGCAGACATCTGAGCCATCTCAAAAAACAACACCTCCTTTCAGAGAAAGCGCTCTTACTCTCCGAGCTAAGTGGTCAACCAAGTTTAAACTGCAGACGAGGAACTAAGAAGATCGGCGAGATGCAGGATTGAAACAGCACAGACACTGCGCTCGCCTTACTTGACGGAAGCATGCGATTGGCCCAGAGAATGCAGAATGGACGGATAGTGCTCAAGAAAAGGGGCTCCAAAGACAGAGACGGGCTCGTCCGGGATTTGAACCCGGGACCTCTCGCACCCTAAGCGAGAATCATACCCCTAGACCAACGAGCCTGCTGATGCCTCTGAAAGCAGCAAATGCAGAAAGAAGGCTCACAGGACCGTGACGATTTCTGAGAACTCTTTTCTGCCCTATCTAAAAATTGGCTCGGGCTGCCTTCCCAAACCAATGTTGATAAAAATGTCAAGGCAAAGGACACGAGGCTCGAGTCAACCGCAGATAGATACCCTGCAGGGCAGCCCATCTGAGCCATCTCAAAAAACAACACGTCCTTTCAGAGAAAGCGCTCTTACTCTCCGAGCTAAGTGGTCAACCAAGTTTAAACTGCAGACGAGGAACTAAGAAGATCTGCGAGATGTAGGATTGAAAACGCACAGACACTGCGCTCGCCTTACTTGACGGAAGCATGCGATTGGCCCAGAGAATGCAGCACTGACGGATAGTGCTCAAGAAAAGGGGCTCCAAAGATAGAAGCGGGCTCGTCCCGTAAGCGAGAATCTTACCCCTAGACCAACGAGCCACTGGGCTGACTGCAGAGGAGAGGAGGCCACATCGCCACGTATTTTACTGTGCTCGATGCTTCAGTCTTTCAGAGATCCTGTCTCTGGGTTGGCAAGTGCAAAAAGAGGGCTCATGCCACTAGCCGGATTTCTGAGAAACTCGATTTTGCAGTACCTGCGCTAGCATGGCCTGCCTTTGCAGTATAATGTTGATTAAAACATCAAGAACAAAATACATGAGCTGAATTAAACGACAGAAGGCTACATTGCACACTGCCACACACATCATGCTGATTTGGCTGAAGAGAAACTGTCTTAGGTTTGTAATGCTTCTTAACCGAAGGTTACGGTGAATCCGGTCTGCTCAATTTTGGTTACTGTTGTTACTGTTGAGGTTAAGGTGTGTTCTAGATTCTTTTGGAACACTAACCTTGTCAGATTCGTCACAGCGGAACTGTTAAAAGAGGCCACTGTAGCACAAAAGCTAGCAGGTTCCACCGAGAGTTGAACTCGGATCGCTGGATTCAGAGTCCAGAGTGCTAACCATTACACCATGGAACCAATCTTCCATGTGCCAAGGAACCAAGGTCTGCAGATGGGCTCGGCCGGGATTTGAACCCGGGACCTCTCGCACCCGAAGCGAGAATCATACCCCTAGACCAACGAGCCATCGGATGCCTCTGCGACTAGCAAATGCAGAAAGAAGGCTCACAGGGCCGTGACGATTTCTGAGAACTCTTTTCTGCCCTATCTAATCTGGCTTGGGCTGCCTTCCCAATCCAGTGTTGATAAAAATGTCAAGGCAAAGGACTCGAGGCTCGAGTCAATCGCAGACATCTGAGCCATCTCAAAAAACAACACCTCCTTTCAGAGAAAGCGCTCTTACTCTCCGAGCTAAGTGGTCAACCAAGTTTAAACTGCAGACGAGGAACTAAGAAGATCGGCGAGATGCAGGATTGAAACAGCACAGACACTGCGCTCGCCTTACTTGACGGAAGCATGCGATTGGCCCAGAGAATGCAGAATGGACGGATAGTGCTCAAGAAAAGGGGCTCCAAAGACAGAGACGGGCTCGTCCGGGATTTGAACCCTGGACCTCTCGCACCCTAAGCGAGAATCATACCCCTAGACCAACGAGCCTGCTGATGCCTCTGAAAGCAGCAAATGCAGAAAGAAGGCTCACAGGACCGTGACGATTTCTGAGAACTCTTTTCTGCCCTATCTAAAAATTGGCTCGGGCTGCCTTCCCAAACCAATGTTGATAAAAATGTCAAGGCAAAGGACACGAGGCTCGAGTCAACCGCAGATAGATACCCTGCAGGGCAGCCCATCTGAGCCATCTCAAAAAACAACACCTCCTTTCAGAGAAAGCGCTCTTACTCTCCGAGCTAAGTGGTCAACCAAGTTTAAACTGCAGACGAGGAACTAAGAAGATCTGCGAGATGCAGGAATGAAAACGCACAGACACTGCGCTCGCCTTACTTGACGGAAGCATGCGATTGGCCCAGAGAATGCAGCACTGACGGATAGTGCTCAAGAAAAGGGGCTCCAAAGATAGAAGCGGGCTCGGCCCCTAAGCGAGAATCTTACCCCTAGACCAACGAGCCACTGGGCTGACTGCAGAGGAGAGGAGGCCACATCGCCACGTATTTTACTGTGCTCGATGCTTCAGTCTTTCAGAGATCCTGTCTCTGGGTTGGCAAGTGCAAAAAGAGGGCTCATGCCACTAGCCGGATTTCTGAGAAACTCGATTTTGCAGTACCTGCGCTAGCATGGCCTGCCTTTGCAGTATAATGTTGATTAAAACATCAAGAACAAAATACATGAGCTGAATTAAACGACAGAAGGCTACATTGCACACTGCCACACACATCATGCTGATTTGGCTGAAGAGAAACTGTCTTAGGTTTGTAATGCTTCTTAACCGAAGGTTACGGTGAATCCGGTCTGCTCAATTTTGGTTACTGTTGTTACTGTTGAGGTTAAGGTGTGTTCTAGATTCTTTTGGAACACTAACCTTGTCAGATTCGTCACAGCGGAACTGTTAAAAGAGGCCACTGTAGCACAAAAGCTAGCAGGTTCCCCCGAGAGTTGAACTCGGATCGCTGGATTCAGAGTCCAGAGTGCTAACCATTACACCATGGAACCAATCTTCCATGTGCCAAGGAACCAAGGTCTGCAGATGGGCTCGGCCGGGATTTGAACCCAGGACCTCTCGCACCCGAAGCGAGAATCATACCCCTAGACCAACGAGCCATCGGATGCCTCTGCGACTAGCAAATGCAGAAAGAAGGCTCACAGGGCCGTGACGATTTCTGAGAACTCTTTTCTGCCCTATCTAATCTGGCTTGGGCTGCCTTCCCAATCCAGTGTTGATAAAAATGTCAAGGCAAAGGACTCGAGGCTCGAGTCAATCGCAGACATCTGAGCCATCTCAAAAAACAACACCTCCTTTCAGAGAAAGCGCTCTTACTCTCCGAGCTAAGTGGTCAACCAAGTTTAAACTGCAGACGAGGAACTAAGAAGATCGGCGAGATGCAGGATTGAAACAGCACAGACACTGCGCTCGCCTTACTTGACGGAAGCATGCGATTGGCCCAGAGAATGCAGAATGGACGGATAGTGCTCAAGAAAAGGGGCTCCAAAGACAGAGACGGGCTCGTCCGGGATTTGAACCCGGGACCTCTCGCACCCTAAGCGAGAATCATACCCCTAGACCAACGAGCCTGCTGATGCTTCTGAAAGCAGCAAATGCAGAAAGAAGGCTCACAGGACCGTGACGATTTCTGAGAACTCTTTTCTGCCCTATCTAAAAATTGGCTCGGGCTGCCTTCCCAAACCAATGTTGATAAAAATGTCAAGGCAAAGGACACGAGGCTCGAGTCAACCGCAGATAGATACCCTGCAGGGCAGCCCATCTGAGCCATCTCAAAAAACAACACGTCCTTTCAGAGAAAGCGCTCTTACTCTCCGAGCTAAGTGGTCAACCAAGTTTAAACTGCAGACGAGGAACTAAGAAGATCTGCGAGATGCAGGATTGAAAACGCACAGACACTGCGCTCGCCTTACTTGACGGAAGCATGCGATTGGCCCAGAGAATGCAGCACTGACGGATAGTGCTCAAGAAAAGGGGCTCCAAAGATAGAAGCGGGCTCGTCCCCTAAGCGAGAATCTTACCCCTAGACCAACGAGCCACTGGGCTGACTGCAGAGGAGAGGAGGCCACATAGCCACGTATTTTACTGTGCTCGATGCTTCAGTCTTTCAGAGATCCTGTCTCTGGGTTGGCAAGTGCAAAAAGAGGGCTCATGCCACTAGCCGGATTTCTGAGAAACTCGATTTTGCAGTACCTGCGCTAGCATGGCCTGCCTTTGCAGTATAATGTTGATTAAAACATCAAGAACAAAATACATGAGCTGAATTAAACGACAGAAGGCTACATTGCACACTGCCACACACATCATGCTGATTTGGCTGAAGAGAAACTGTCTTAGGTTTGTAATGCTTCTTAACCGAAGGTTACGGTGAATCCGGTCTGCTCAATTTTGGTTACTGTTGTTACTGTTGAGGTTAAGGTGTGTTCTAGATTCTTTTGGAACACTAACCTTGTCAGATTCGTCACAGCGGAACTGTTAAAAGAGGCCACTGTAGCACAAAAGCTAGCAGGTTCCACCGAGAGTTGAACTCGGATCGCTGGATTCAGAGTCCAGAGTGCTAACCATTACACCATGGAACCAAGCTTCCATGTGCCAAGGAACCAAGGTCTGCAGATGGGCTCGTCCGGGATTTGAACCCGGGACCTCTCGCACCCGAAGCGAGAATCATACCCCTAGACCAACGAGCCATCGGATGCCTCTGCGACTAGCAAATGCAGAAAGAAGGCTCACAGGGCCGTGACGATTTCTGAGAACTCTTTTCTGCCCTATCTAATCTGGCTTGGGCTGCCTTCCCAATCCAATGTTGATAAAAATGTCAAGGCAAAGGACTCGAGGCTCGAGTCAATCGCAGACATCTGAGCCATCTCAAAAAACAACACCTCCTTTCAGAGAAAGCGCTCTTACTCTCCGAGCTAAGTGGTCAACCAAGTTTAAACTGCAGACGAGGAACTAAGAAGATCGGCGAGATGCAGGATTGAAACAGCACAGACACTGCGCTCGCCTTACTTGACGGAAGCATGCGATTGGCCCAGAGAATGCAGAATGGACGGATAGTGCTCAAGAAAAGGGGCTCCAAAGACAGAGACGGGCTCGTCCGGGATTTGAACCCGGGACCTCTCGCACCCTAAGCGAGAATCATACCCCTAGACCAACGAGCCTGCTGATGCCTCTGAAAGCAGCAAATGCAGAAAGAAGGCTCACAGGACCGTGACGATTTCTGAGAACTCTTTTCTGCCCTATCTAAAAATTGGCTCGGGCTGCCTTCCCAAACCAATGTTGATAAAAATGTCAAGGCAAAGGACACGAGGCTCGAGTCAACCGCAGATAGATACCCTGCAGGGCAGCCCATCTGAGCCATCTCAAAAAACAACACGTCCTTTCAGAGAAAGCGCTCTTACTCTCCGAGCTAAGTGGTCAACCAAGTTTAAACTGCAGACGAGGAACTAAGAAGATCTGCGAGATGCAGGAATGAAAACGCACAGACACTGCGCTCGCCTTACTTGACGGAAGCATGCGATTGGCCCAGAGAATGCAGCACTGACGGATAGTGCTCAAGAAAAGGGGCTCCAAAGATAGAAGCGGGCTCGTCCCCTAAGCGAGAATCTTACCCCTAGACCAACGAACCACTGGGCTGACTGCAGAGGAGAGGAGGCCACATAGCCACGTATTTTACTGTGCTCGATGCTTCAGTCTTTCAGAGATCCTGTCTCTGGGTTGGCAAGTGCAAAAAGAGGGCTCATGCCACTAGCCGGATTTCTGAGAAACTCGATTTTGCAGTACCTGCGCTAGCATGGCCTGCCTTTGCAGTATAATGTTGATTAAAACATCAAGAACAAAATACATGAGCTGAATTAAACGACAGAAGGCTACATTGCACACTGCCACACACATCATGCTGATTTGGCTGAAGAGAAACTGTCTTAGGTTTGTAATGCTTCTTAACCGAAGGTTACGGTGAATCCGGTCTGCTCAATTTTGGTTACTGTTGTTACTGTTGAGGTTAAGGTGTGTTCTAGATTCTTTTGGAACACTAACCTTGTCAGATTCGTCACAGCGGAACTGTTAAAAGAGGCCACTGTAGCACAAAAGCTAGCAGGTTCCACCGAGAGTTGAACTCGGATCGCTGGATTCAGAGTCCAGAGTGCTAACCATTACACCATGGAACCAATCTTCCATGTGCCAAGGAACCAAGGTCTGCAGATGGGCTTGGCCGGGATTTGAACCCGGGACCTCTCGCACCCGAAGCGAGAATCATACCCCTAGACCAACGAGCCATCGGATGCCTCTGCGACTAGCAAATGCAGAAAGAAGGCTCACAGGGCCGTGACGATTTCTGAGAACTCTTTTCTGCCCTATCTAATCTGGCTTGGGCTGCCTTCCCAATCCAGTGTTGATAAAAATGTCAAGGCAAAGGACTCGAGGCTCGAGTCAATCGCAGCCCATCTGAGCCATCTCAAAAAACAACACGTCCTTTCAGAGAAAGCGCTCTTACTCTCCGAGCTAAGTGGTCAACCAAGTTTAAACTGCAGACGAGGAACTAAGAAGATCTGCGAGATGCAGGAATGAAAACGCACAGACACTGCGCTCGCCTTACTTGACGGAAGCATGCGATTGGCCCAGAGAATGCAGCACTGACGGATAGTGCTCAAGAAAAGGGGCTCCAAAGATAGAAGCGGGCTCGTCCCCTAAGCGAGAATCTTACCCCTAGACCAACGAGCCACTGGGCTGACTGCAGAGGAGAGGAGGCCACATAGCCACGTATTTTACTGTGCTCGATGCTTCAGTCTTTCAGAGATCCTGTCTCTGGGTTGGCAAGTGCAAAAAGAGGGCTCATGCCACTAGCCGGATTTCTGAGAAACTCGATTTTGCAGTACCTGCGCTAGCATGGCCTGCCTTTGCAGTATAATGTTGATTAAAACATCAAGAACAAAATACATGAGCTGAATTAAACGACAGAAGGCTACATTGCACACTGCCACACACATCATGCTGATTTGGCTGAAGAGAAACTGTCTTAGGTTTGTAATGCTTCTTAACCGAAGGTTACGGTGAATCCGGTCTGCTCAATTTTGGTTACTGTTGTTACTGTTGAGGTTAATGTGTGTTCTAGATTCTTTTGGAACACTAACCTTGTCAGATTCGTCACAGCGGAACTGTTAAAAGAGGCCACTGTAGCACAAAAGCTAGCAGGTTCCACCGAGAGTTGAACTCGGATCGCTGGATTCAGAGTGCTAACCATTACACCATGGAACCAAGCTTCCATGTGCCAAGGAACCAAGGTCTGCAGATGGGCTCGTCCGGGATTTGAACCCGGGACCTCTCGCACCCGAAGCGAGAATCATACCCCTAGACCAACGAGCCATCGGATGCCTCTGCGACTAGCAAATGCAGAAAGAAGGCTCACAGGGCCGTGACGATTTCTGAGAACTCTTTTCTGCCCTATCTAATCTGGCTTGGGCTGCCTTCCCAATCCAATGTTGATAAAAATGTCAAGGCAAAGGACTCGAGGCTCGAGTCAATCGCAGACATCTGAGCCATCTCAAAAAACAACACCTCCTTTCAGAGAAAGCGCTCTTACTCTCCGAGCTAAGTGGTCAACCAAGTTTAAACTGCAGACGAGGAACTAAGAAGATCGGCGAGATGCAGGATTGAAACAGCACAGACACTGCGCTCGCCTTACTTGACGGAAGCATGCGATTGGCCCAGAGAATGCAGAATGGACGGATAGTGCTCAAGAAAAGGGGCTCCAAAGACAGAGACGGGCTCGTCCGGGATTTGAACCCGGGACCTCTCGCACCCTAAGCGAGAATCATACCCCTAGACCAACGAGCCTGCTGATGCCTCTGAAAGCAGCAAATGCAGAAAGAAGGCTCACAGGACCGTGACGATTTCTGAGAACTCTTTTCTGCCCTATCTAAAAATTGGCTCGGGCTGCCTTCCCAAACCAATGTTGATAAAAATGTCAAGGCAAAGGACACGAGGCTCGAGTCAACCGCAGATAGATACCCTGCAGGGCAGCCCATCTGAGCCATCTCAAAAAACAACACGTCCTTTCAGAGAAAGCGCTCTTACTCTCCGAGCTAAGTGGTCAACCAAGTTTAAACTGCAGACGAGGAACTAAGAAGATCTGCGAGATGCAGGATTGAAAACGCACAGACACTGCGCTCGCCTTACTTGACGGAAGCATGCGATTGGCCCAGAGAATGCAGCACTGACGGATAGTGCTCAAGAAAAGGGGCTCCAAAGATAGAAGCGGGCTCGTCCCCTAAGCGAGAATCTTACCCCTAGACCAACGAGCCACTGGGCTGACTGCAGAGGAGAGGAGGCCACATAGCCACGTATTTTACTGTGCTCGATGCTTCAGTCTTTCAGAGATCCTGTCTCTGGGTTGGCAAGTGCAAAAAGAGGGCTCATGCCACTAGCCGGATTTCTGAGAAACTCGATTTTGCAGTACCTGCGCTAGCATGGCCTGCCTTTGCAGTATAATGTTGATTAAAACATCAAGAACAAAATACATGAGCTGAATTAAACGACAGAAGGCTACATTGCACACTGCCACACACATCATGCTGATTTGGCTGAAGAGAAACTGTCTTAGGTTTGTAATGCTTCTTAACCGAAGGTTACGGTGAATCCGGTCTGCTCAATTTTGGTTACTGTTGTTACTGTTGAGGTTAAGGTGTGTTCTAGATTCTTTTGGAACACTAACCTTGTCAGATTCGTCACAGCGGAACTGTTAAAAGAGGCCACTGTAGCACAAAAGCTAGCAGGTTCCACCGAGAGTTGAACTCGGATCGCTGGATTCAGAGTCCAGAGTGCTAACCATTACACCATGGAACCAATCTTCCATGTGCCAAGGAACCAAGGTCTGCAGATGGGCTCGGCCGGGATTTGAACCCGGGACCTCTCGCACCCGAAGCGAGAATCATACCCCTAGACCAACGAGCCATCGGATACCTCTGCGACTAGCAAATGCAGAAAGAAGGCTCACAGGGCCGTGACGATTTCTGAGAACTCTTTTCTGCCCTATCTAATCTGGCTTGGGCTGCCTTCCCAATCCAATGTTGATAAAAATGTCAAGGCAAAGGACTCGAGGCTCGAGTCAATCGCAGACATCTGAGCCATCTGAAAAAACAACACCTCCTTTCAGAGAAAGCGCTCTTACTCTCCGAGCTAAGTGGTCAACCAAGTTTAAACTGCAGACGAGGAACTAAGAAGATCGGCGAGATGCAGGATTGAAACAGCACAGACACTGCGCTCGCCTTACTTGACGGAAGCATGCGATTGGCCCAGAGAATGCAGAATGGACGGATAGTGCTCAAGAAAAGGGGCTCCAAAGACAGAGACGGGCTCGTCCGGGATTTGAACCCGGGACCTCTCGCACCCTAAGCGAGAATCATACCCCTAGACCAACGAGCCTGCTGATGCCTCTGAAAGCAGCAAATGCAGAAAGAAGGCTCACAGGACCGTGACGATTTCTGAGAACTCTTTTCTGCCCTATCTAAAAATTGGCTCGGGCTGCCTTCCCAAACCAATGTTGATAAAAATGTCAAGGCAAAGGACACGAGGCTCGAGTCAACCGCAGATAGATACCCTGCAGGGCAGCCCATCTGAGCCATCTCAAAAAACAACACGTCCTTTCAGAGAAAGCGCTCTTACTCTCCGAGCTAAGTGGTCAACCAAGTTTAAACTGCAGACGAGGAACTAAGAAGATCTGCGAGATGCAGGATTGAAAACGCACAGACACTGCGCTCGCCTTACTTGACGGAAGCATGCGATTGGCCCAGAGAATGCAGCACTGACGGATAGTGCTCAAGAAAAGGGGCTCCAAAGATAGAAGCGGGCTCGTCCCCTAAGCGAGAATCTTACCCCTAGACCAACGAGCCACTGGGCTGACTGCAGAGGAGAGGAGGCCACATCGCCACGTATTTTACTGTGCTCGATGCTTCAGTCTTTCAGAGATCCTGTCTCTGGGTTGGCAAGTGCAAAAAGAGGGCTCATGCCACTAGCCGGATTTCTGAGAAACTCGATTTTGCAGTACCTGCGCTAGCATGGCCTGCCTTTGCAGTATAATGTTGATTAAAACATCAAGAACAAAATACATGAGCTGAATTAAACGACAGAAGGCTACATTGCACACTGCCACACACATCATGCTGATTTGGCTGAAGAGAAACTGTCTTAGGTTTGTAATGCTTCTTAACCGAAGGTTACGGTGAATCCGGTCTGCTCAATTTTGGTTACTGTTGTTACTGTTGAGGTTAAGGTGTGTTCTAGATTCTTTTGGAACACTAACCTTGTCAGATTCGTCACAGCGGAACTGTTAAAAGAGGCCACTGTAGCACAAAAGCTAGCAGGTTCCACCGAGAGTTGAACTCGGATCGCTGGATTCAGAGTCCAGAGTGCTAACCATTACACCATGGAACCAAGCTTCCATGTGCCAAGGAACCAAGGTCTGCAGATGGGCTCGTCCGGGATTTGAACCCGGGACCTCTCGCACCCGAAGCGAGAATCATACCCCTAGACCAACGAGCCATCGGATGCCTCTGCGACTAGCAAATGCAGAAAGAAGGCTCACAGGGCCGTGACGATTTCTGAGAACTCTTTTCTGCCCTATCTAATCTGGCTTGGGCTGCCTTCCCAATCCAATGTTGATAAAAATGTCAAGGCAAAGGACTCGAGGCTCGAGTCAATCGCAGACATCTGAGCCATCTCAAAAAACAACACCTCCTTTCAGAGAAAGCGCTCTTACTCTCCGAGCTAAGTGGTCAACCAAGTTTAAACTGCAGACGAGGAACTAAGAAGATCGGCGAGATGCAGGATTGAAACAGCACAGACACTGCGCTCGCCTTACTTGACGGAAGCATGCGATTGGCCCAGAGAATGCAGAATGGACGGATAGTGCTCAAGAAAAGGGGCTCCAAAGACAGAGACGGGCTCGTCCGGGATTTGAACCCGGGACCTCTCGCACCCTAAGCGAGAATCATACCCCTAGACCAACGAGCCTGCTGATGCCTCTGAAAGCAGCAAATGCAGAAAGAAGGCTCACAGGACCGTGACGATTTCTGAGAACTCTTTTCTGCCCTATCTAAAAATTGGCTCGGGCTGCCTTCCCAAACCAATGTTGATAAAAATGTCAAGGCAAAGGACACGAGGCTCGAGTCAACCGCAGATAGATACCCTGCAGGGCAGCCCATCTGAGCCATCTCAAAAAACAACACGTCCTTTCAGAGAAAGCGCTCTTACTCTCCGAGCTAAGTGGTCAACCAAGTTTAAACTGCAGACGAGGAACTAAGAAGATCTGCGAGATGCAGGAATGAAAACGCACAGACACTGCGCTCGCCTTACTTGACGGAAGCATGCGATTGGCCCAGAGAATGCAGCACTGACGGATAGTGCTCAAGAAAAGGGGCTCCAAAGATAGAAGCGGGCTCGTCCCCTAAGCGAGAATCTTACCCCTAGACCAACGAACCACTGGGCTGACTGCAGAGGAGAGGAGGCCACATAGCCACGTATTTTACTGTGCTCGATGCTTCAGTCTTTCAGAGATCCTGTCTCTGGGTTGGCAAGTGCAAAAAGAGGGCTCATGCCACTAGCCGGATTTCTGAGAAACTCGATTTTGCAGTACCTGCGCTAGCATGGCCTGCCTTTGCAGTATAATGTTGATTAAAACATCAAGAACAAAATACATGAGCTGAATTAAACGACAGAAGGCTACATTGCACACTGCCACACACATCATGCTGATTTGGCTGAAGAGAAACTGTCTTAGGTTTGTAATGCTTCTTAACCGAAGGTTACGGTGAATCCGGTCTGCTCAATTTTGGTTACTGTTGTTACTGTTGAGGTTAAGGTGTGTTCTAGATTCTTTTGGAACACTAACCTTGTCAGATTCGTCACAGCGGAACTGTTAAAAGAGGCCACTGTAGCACAAAAGCTAGCAGGTTCCACCGAGAGTTGAACTCGGATCGCTGGATTCAGAGTCCAGAGTGCTAACCATTACACCATGGAACCAATCTTCCATGTGCCAAGGAACCAAGGTCTGCAGATGGGCTCGGCCGGGATTTGAACCCGGGACCTCTCGCACCCGAAGCGAGAATCATACCCCTAGACCAACGAGCCATCGGATGCCTCTGCGACTAGCAAATGCAGAAAGAAGGCTCACAGGGCCGTGACGATTTCTGAGAACTCTTTTCTGCCCTATCTAATCTGGCTTGGGCTGCCTTCCCAATCCAGTGTTGATAAAAATGTCAAGGCAAAGGACTCGAGGCTCGAGTCAATCGCAGACATCTGAGCCATCTCAAAAAACAACACCTCCTTTCAGAGAAAGCGCTCTTACTCTCCGAGCTAAGTGGTCAACCAAGTTTAAACTGCAGACGAGGAACTAAGAAGATCGGCGAGATGCAGGATTGAAACAGCACAGACACTGCGCTCGCCTTACTTGACGGAAGCATGCGATTGGCCCAGAGAATGCAGAATGGACGGATAGTGCTCAAGAAAAGGGGCTCCAAAGACAGAGACGGGCTCGTCCGGGATTTGAACCCTGGACCTCTCGCACCCTAAGCGAGAATCATACCCCTAGACCAACGAGCCTGCTGATGCCTCTGAAAGCAGCAAATGCAGAAAGAAGGCTCACAGGACCGTGACGATTTCTGAGAACTCTTTTCTGCCCTATCTAAAAATTGGCTCGGGCTGCCTTCCCAAACCAATGTTGATAAAAATGTCAAGGCAAAGGACACGAGGCTCGAGTCAACCGCAGATAGATACCCTGCAGGGCAGCCCATCTGAGCCATCTCAAAAAACAACACCTCCTTTCAGAGAAAGCGCTCTTACTCTCCGAGCTAAGTGGTCAACCAAGTTTAAACTGCAGACGAGGAACTAAGAAGATCTGCGAGATGCAGGAATGAAAACGCACAGACACTGCGCTCGCCTTACTTGACGGAAGCATGCGATTGGCCCAGAGAATGCAGCACTGACGGATAGTGCTCAAGAAAAGGGGCTCCAAAGATAGAAGCGGGCTCGGCCCCTAAGCGAGAATCTTACCCCTAGACCAACGAGCCACTGGGCTGACTGCAGAGGAGAGGAGGCCACATCGCCACGTATTTTACTGTGCTCGATGCTTCAGTCTTTCAGAGATCCTGTCTCTGGGTTGGCAAGTGCAAAAAGAGGGCTCATGCCACTAGCCGGATTTCTGAGAAACTCGATTTTGCAGTACCTGCGCTAGCATGGCCTGCCTTTGCAGTATAATGTTGATTAAAACATCAAGAACAAAATACATGAGCTGAATTAAACGACAGAAGGCTACATTGCACACTGCCACACACATCATGCTGATTTGGCTGAAGAGAAACTGTCTTAGGTTTGTAATGCTTCTTAACCGAAGGTTACGGTGAATCCGGTCTGCTCAATTTTGGTTACTGTTGTTACTGTTGAGGTTAAGGTGTGTTCTAGATTCTTTTGGAACACTAACCTTGTCAGATTCGTCACAGCGGAACTGTTAAAAGAGGCCACTGTAGCACAAAAGCTAGCAGGTTCCACCGAGAGTTGAACTCGGATCGCTGGATTCAGAGTCCAGAGTGCTAACCATTACACCATGGAACCAATCTTCCATGTGCCAAGGAACCAAGGTCTGCAGATGGGCTCGGCCGGGATTTGAACCCGGGACCTCTCGCACCCGAAGCGAGAATCATACCCCTAGACCAACGAGCCATCGGATACCTCTGCGACTAGCAAATGCAGAAAGAAGGCTCACAGGGCCGTGACGATTTCTGAGAACTCTTTTCTGCCCTATCTAATCTGGCTTGGGCTGCCTTCCCAATCCAATGTTGATAAAAATGTCAAGGCAAAGGACTCGAGGCTCGAGTCAATCGCAGACATCTGAGCCATCTGAAAAAACAACACCTCCTTTCAGAGAAAGCGCTCTTACTCTCCGAGCTAAGTGGTCAACCAAGTTTAAACTGCAGACGAGGAACTAAGAAGATCGGCGAGATGCAGGATTGAAACAGCACAGACACTGCGCTCGCCTTACTTGACGGAAGCATGCGATTGGCCCAGAGAATGCAGAATGGACGGATAGTGCTCAAGAAAAGGGGCTCCAAAGACAGAGACGGGCTCGTCCGGGATTTGAACCCGGGACCTCTCGCACCCTAAGCGAGAATCATACCCCTAGACCAACGAGCCTGCTGATGCCTCTGAAAGCAGCAAATGCAGAAAGAAGGCTCACAGGACCGTGACGATTTCTGAGAACTCTTTTCTGCCCTATCTAAAAATTGGCTCGGGCTGCCTTCCCAAACCAATGTTGATAAAAATGTCAAGGCAAAGGACACGAGGCTCGAGTCAACCGCAGATAGATACCCTGCAGGGCAGCCCATCTGAGCCATCTCAAAAAACAACACGTCCTTTCAGAGAAAGCGCTCTTACTCTCCGAGCTAAGTGGTCAACCAAGTTTAAACTGCAGACGAGGAACTAAGAAGATCTGCGAGATGCAGGATTGAAAACGCACAGACACTGCGCTCGCCTTACTTGACGGAAGCATGCGATTGGCCCAGAGAATGCAGCACTGACGGATAGTGCTCAAGAAAAGGGGCTCCAAAGATAGAAGCGGGCTCGTCCCCTAAGCGAGAATCTTACCCCTAGACCAACGAGCCACTGGGCTGACTGCAGAGGAGAGGAGGCCACATCGCCACGTATTTTACTGTGCTCGATGCTTCAGTCTTTCAGAGATCCTGTCTCTGGGTTGGCAAGTGCAAAAAGAGGGCTCATGCCACTAGCCGGATTTCTGAGAAACTCGATTTTGCAGTACCTGCGCTAGCATGGCCTGCCTTTGCAGTATAATGTTGATTAAAACATCAAGAACAAAATACATGAGCTGAATTAAACGACAGAAGGCTACATTGCACACTGCCACACACATCATGCTGATTTGGCTGAAGAGAAACTGTCTTAGGTTTGTAATGCTTCTTAACCGAAGGTTACGGTGAATCCGGTCTGCTCAATTTTGGTTACTGTTGTTACTGTTGAGGTTAAGGTGTGTTCTAGATTCTTTTGGAACACTAACCTTGTCAGATTCGTCACAGCGGAACTGTTAAAAGAGGCCACTGTAGCACAAAAGCTAGCAGGTTCCACCGAGAGTTGAACTCGGATCGCTGGATTCAGAGTCCAGAGTGCTAACCATTACACCATGGAACCAAGCTTCCATGTGCCAAGGAACCAAGGTCTGCAGATGGGCTCGTCCGGGATTTGAACCCGGGACCTCTCGCACCCGAAGCGAGAATCATACCCCTAGACCAACGAGCCATCGGATGCCTCTGCGACTAGCAAATGCAGAAAGAAGGCTCACAGGGCCGTGACGATTTCTGAGAACTCTTTTCTGCCCTATCTAATCTGGCTTGGGCTGCCTTCCCAATCCAATGTTGATAAAAATGTCAAGGCAAAGGACTCGAGGCTCGAGTCAATCGCAGACATCTGAGCCATCTCAAAAAACAACACCTCCTTTCAGAGAAAGCGCTCTTACTCTCCGAGCTAAGTGGTCAACCAAGTTTAAACTGCAGACGAGGAACTAAGAAGATCGGCGAGATGCAGGATTGAAACAGCACAGACACTGCGCTCGCCTTATTTGACGGAAGCATGCGATTGGCCCAGAGAATGCAGAATGGACGGATAGTGCTCAAGAAAAGGGGCTCCAAAGACAGAGACGGGCTCGTCCGGGATTTGAACCCGGGACCTCTCGCACCCTAAGCGAGAATCATACCCCTAGACCAACGAGCCTGCTGATGCCTCTGAAAGCAGCAAATGCAGAAAGAAGGCTCACAGGACCGTGACGATTTCTGAGAACTCTTTTCTGCCCTATCTAAAAATTGGCTCGGGCTGCCTTCCCAAACCAATGTTGATAAAAATGTCAAGGCAAAGGACACGAGGCTCGAGTCAACCGCAGATAGATACCCTGCAGGGCAGCCCATCTGAGCCATCTCAAAAAACAACACGTCCTTTCAGAGAAAGCGCTCTTACTCTCCGAGCTAAGTGGTCAACCAAGTTTAAACTGCAGACGAGGAACTAAGAAGATCTGCGAGATGCAGGAATGAAAACGCACAGACACTGCGCTCGCCTTACTTGACGGAAGCATGCGATTGGCCCAGAGAATGCAGCACTGACGGATAGTGCTCAAGAAAAGGGGCTCCAAAGATAGAAGCGGGCTCGTCCCCTAAGCGAGAATCTTACCCCTAGACCAACGAACCACTGGGCTGACTGCAGAGGAGAGGAGGCCACATAGCCACGTATTTTACTGTGCTCGATGCTTCAGTCTTTCAGAGATCCTGTCTCTGGGTTGGCAAGTGCAAAAAGAGGGCTCATGCCACTAGCCGGATTTCTGAGAAACTCGATTTTGCAGTACCTGCGCTAGCATGGCCTGCCTTTGCAGTATAATGTTGATTAAAACATCAAGAACAAAATACATGAGCTGAATTAAACGACAGAAGGCTACATTGCACACTGCCACACACATCATGCTGATTTGGCTGAAGAGAAACTGTCTTAGGTTTGTAATGCTTCTTAACCGAAGGTTACGGTGAATCCGGTCTGCTCAATTTTGGTTACTGTTGTTACTGTTGAGGTTAAGGTGTGTTCTAGATTCTTTTGGAACACTAACCTTGTCAGATTCGTCACAGCGGAACTGTTAAAAGAGGCCACTGTAGCACAAAAGCTAGCAGGTTCCACCGAGAGTTGAACTCGGATCGCTGGATTCAGAGTCCAGAGTGCTAACCATTACACCATGGAACCAATCTTCCATGTGCCAAGGAACCAAGGTCTGCAGATGGGCTCGGCCGGGATTTGAACCCGGGACCTCTCGCACCCGAAGCGAGAATCATACCCCTAGACCAACGAGCCATCGGATGCCTCTGCGACTAGCAAATGCAGAAAGAAGGCTCACAGGGCCGTGACGATTTCTGAGAACTCTTTTCTGCCCTATCTAATCTGGCTTGGGCTGCCTTCCCAATCCAGTGTTGATAAAAATGTCAAGGCAAAGGACTCGAGGCTCGAGTCAATCGCAGACATCTGAGCCATCTCAAAAAACAACACCTCCTTTCAGAGAAAGCGCTCTTACTCTCCGAGCTAAGTGGTCAACCAAGTTTAAACTGCAGACGAGGAACTAAGAAGATCGGCGAGATGCAGGATTGAAACAGCACAGACACTGCGCTCGCCTTACTTGACGGAAGCATGCGATTGGCCCAGAGAATGCAGAATGGACGGATAGTGCTCAAGAAAAGGGGCTCCAAAGACAGAGACGGGCTCGTCCGGGATTTGAACCCTGGACCTCTCGCACCCTAAGCGAGAATCATACCCCTAGACCAACGAGCCTGCTGATGCCTCTGAAAGCAGCAAATGCAGAAAGAAGGCTCACAGGACCGTGACGATTTCTGAGAACTCTTTTCTGCCCTATCTAAAAATTGGCTCGGGCTGCCTTCCCAAACCAATGTTGATAAAAATGTCAAGGCAAAGGACACGAGGCTCGAGTCAACCGCAGATAGATACCCTGCAGGGCAGCCCATCTGAGCCATCTCAAAAAACAACACCTCCTTTCAGAGAAAGCGCTCTTACTCTCCGAGCTAAGTGGTCAACCAAGTTTAAACTGCAGACGAGGAACTAAGAAGATCTGCGAGATGCAGGAATGAAAACGCACAGACACTGCGCTCGCCTTACTTGACGGAAGCATGCGATTGGCCCAGAGAATGCAGCACTGACGGATAGTGCTCAAGAAAAGGGGCTCCAAAGATAGAAGCGGGCTCGGCCCCTAAGCGAGAATCTTACCCCTAGACCAACGAGCCACTGGGCTGACTGCAGAGGAGAGGAGGCCACATCGCCACGTATTTTACTGTGCTCGATGCTTCAGTCTTTCAGAGATCCTGTCTCTGGGTTGGCAAGTGCAAAAAGAGGGCTCATGCCACTAGCCGGATTTCTGAGAAACTCGATTTTGCAGTACCTGCGCTAGCATGGCCTGCCTTTGCAGTATAATGTTGATTAAAACATCAAGAACAAAATACATGAGCTGAATTAAACGACAGAAGGCTACATTGCACACTGCCACACACATCATGCTGATTTGGCTGAAGAGAAACTGTCTTAGGTTTGTAATGCTTCTTAACCGAAGGTTACGGTGAATCCGGTCTGCTCAATTTTGGTTACTGTTGTTACTGTTGAGGTTAAGGTGTGTTCTAGATTCTTTTGGAACACTAACCTTGTCAGATTCGTCACAGCGGAACTGTTAAAAGAGGCCACTGTAGCACAAAAGCTAGCAGGTTCCACCGAGAGTTGAACTCGGATCGCTGGATTCAGAGTCCAGAGTGCTAACCATTACACCATGGAACCAATCTTCCATGTGCCAAGGAACCAAGGTCTGCAGATGGGCTCGGCCGGGATTTGAACCCAGGACCTCTCGCACCCGAAGCGAGAATCATACCCCTAGACCAACGAGCCATCGGATGCCTCTGCGACTAGCAAATGCAGAAAGAAGGCTCACAGGGCCGTGACGATTTCTGAGAACTCTTTTCTGCCCTATCTAATCTGGCTTGGGCTGCCTTCCCAATCCAGTGTTGATAAAAATGTCAAGGCAAAGGACTCGAGGCTCGAGTCAATCGCAGACATCTGAGCCATCTCAAAAAACAACACCTCCTTTCAGAGAAAGCGCTCTTACTCTCCGAGCTAAGTGGTCAACCAAGTTTAAACTGCAGACGAGGAACTAAGAAGATCGGCGAGATGCAGGATTGAAACAGCACAGACACTGCGCTCGCCTTACTTGACGGAAGCATGCGATTGGCCCAGAGAATGCAGAATGGACGGATAGTGCTCAAGAAAAGGGGCTCCAAAGACAGAGACGGGCTCGTCCGGGATTTGAACCCGGGACCTCTCGCACCCTAAGCGAGAATCATACCCCTAGACCAACGAGCCTGCTGATGCCTCTGAAAGCAGCAAATGCAGAAAGAAGGCTCACAGGACCGTGACGATTTCTGAGAACTCTTTTCTGCCCTATCTAAAAATTGGCTCGGGCTGCCTTCCCAAACCAATGTTGATAAAAATGTCAAGGCAAAGGACACGAGGCTCGAGTCAACCGCAGATAGATACCCTGCAGGGCAGCCCATCTGAGCCATCTCAAAAAACAACACGTCCTTTCAGAGAAAGCGCTCTTACTCTCCGAGCTAAGTGGTCAACCAAGTTTAAACTGCAGACGAGGAACTAAGAAGATCTGCGAGATGTAGGATTGAAAACGCACAGACACTGCGCTCGCCTTACTTGACGGAAGCATGCGATTGGCCCAGAGAATGCAGCACTGACGGATAGTGCTCAAGAAAAGGGGCTCCAAAGATAGAAGCGGGCTCGTCCCGTAAGCGAGAATCTTACCCCTAGACCAACGAGCCACTGGGCTGACTGCAGAGGAGAGGAGGCCACATCGCCACGTATTTTACTGTGCTCGATGCTTCAGTCTTTCAGAGATCCTGTCTCTGGGTTGGCAAGTGCAAAAAGAGGGCTCATGCCACTAGCCGGATTTCTGAGAAACTCGATTTTGCAGTACCTGCGCTAGCATGGCCTGCCTTTGCAGTATAATGTTGATTAAAACATCAAGAACAAAATACATGAGCTGAATTAAACGACAGAAGGCTACATTGCACACTGCCACACACATCATGCTGATTTGGCTGAAGAGAAACTGTCTTAGGTTTGTAATGCTTCTTAACCGAAGGTTACGGTGAATCCGGTCTGCTCAATTTTGGTTACTGTTGTTACTGTTGAGGTTAAGGTGTGTTCTAGATTCTTTTGGAACACTAACCTTGTCAGATTCGTCACAGCGGAACTGTTAAAAGAGGCCACTGTAGCACAAAAGCTAGCAGGTTCCACCGAGAGTTGAACTCGGATCGCTGGATTCAGAGTCCAGAGTGCTAACCATTACACCATGGAACCAATCTTCCATGTGCCAAGGAACCAAGGTCTGCAGATGGGCTCGGCCGGGATTTGAACCCGGGACCTCTCGCACCCGAAGCGAGAATCATACCCCTAGACCAACGAGCCATCGGATGCCTCTGCGACTAGCAAATGCAGAAAGAAGGCTCACAGGGCCGTGACGATTTCTGAGAACTCTTTTCTGCCCTATCTAATCTGGCTTGGGCTGCCTTCCCAATCCAGTGTTGATAAAAATGTCAAGGCAAAGGACTCGAGGCTCGAGTCAATCGCAGACATCTGAGCCATCTCAAAAAACAACACCTCCTTTCAGAGAAAGCGCTCTTACTCTCCGAGCTAAGTGGTCAACCAAGTTTAAACTGCAGACGAGGAACTAAGAAGATCGGCGAGATGCAGGATTGAAACAGCACAGACACTGCGCTCGCCTTACTTGACGGAAGCATGCGATTGGCCCAGAGAATGCAGAATGGACGGATAGTGCTCAAGAAAAGGGGCTCCAAAGACAGAGACGGGCTCGTCCGGGATTTGAACCCTGGACCTCTCGCACCCTAAGCGAGAATCATACCCCTAGACCAACGAGCCTGCTGATGCCTCTGAAAGCAGCAAATGCAGAAAGAAGGCTCACAGGACCGTGACGATTTCTGAGAACTCTTTTCTGCCCTATCTAAAAATTGGCTCGGGCTGCCTTCCCAAACCAATGTTGATAAAAATGTCAAGGCAAAGGACACGAGGCTCGAGTCAACCGCAGATAGATACCCTGCAGGGCAGCCCATCTGAGCCATCTCAAAAAACAACACCTCCTTTCAGAGAAAGCGCTCTTACTCTCCGAGCTAAGTGGTCAACCAAGTTTAAACTGCAGACGAGGAACTAAGAAGATCTGCGAGATGCAGGAATGAAAACGCACAGACACTGCGCTCGCCTTACTTGACGGAAGCATGCGATTGGCCCAGAGAATGCAGCACTGACGGATAGTGCTCAAGAAAAGGGGCTCCAAAGATAGAAGCGGGCTCGGCCCCTAAGCGAGAATCTTACCCCTAGACCAACGAGCCACTGGGCTGACTGCAGAGGAGAGGAGGCCACATCGCCACGTATTTTACTGTGCTCGATGCTTCAGTCTTTCAGAGATCCTGTCTCTGGGTTGGCAAGTGCAAAAAGAGGGCTCATGCCACTAGCCGGATTTCTGAGAAACTCGATTTTGCAGTACCTGCGCTAGCATGGCCTGCCTTTGCAGTATAATGTTGATTAAAACATCAAGAACAAAATACATGAGCTGAATTAAACGACAGAAGGCTACATTGCACACTGCCACACACATCATGCTGATTTGGCTGAAGAGAAACTGTCTTAGGTTTGTAATGCTTCTTAACCGAAGGTTACGGTGAATCCGGTCTGCTCAATTTTGGTTACTGTTGTTACTGTTGAGGTTAAGGTGTGTTCTAGATTCTTTTGGAACACTAACCTTGTCAGATTCGTCACAGCGGAACTGTTAAAAGAGGCCACTGTAGCACAAAAGCTAGCAGGTTCCCCCGAGAGTTGAACTCGGATCGCTGGATTCAGAGTCCAGAGTGCTAACCATTACACCATGGAACCAATCTTCCATGTGCCAAGGAACCAAGGTCTGCAGATGGGCTCGGCCGGGATTTGAACCCAGGACCTCTCGCACCCGAAGCGAGAATCATACCCCTAGACCAACGAGCCATCGGATGCCTCTGCGACTAGCAAATGCAGAAAGAAGGCTCACAGGGCCGTGACGATTTCTGAGAACTCTTTTCTGCCCTATCTAATCTGGCTTGGGCTGCCTTCCCAATCCAGTGTTGATAAAAATGTCAAGGCAAAGGACTCGAGGCTCGAGTCAATCGCAGACATCTGAGCCATCTCAAAAAACAACACCTCCTTTCAGAGAAAGCGCTCTTACTCTCCGAGCTAAGTGGTCAACCAAGTTTAAACTGCAGACGAGGAACTAAGAAGATCGGCGAGATGCAGGATTGAAACAGCACAGACACTGCGCTCGCCTTACTTGACGGAAGCATGCGATTGGCCCAGAGAATGCAGAATGGACGGATAGTGCTCAAGAAAAGGGGCTCCAAAGACAGAGACGGGCTCGTCCGGGATTTGAACCCTGGACCTCTCGCACCCTAAGCGAGAATCATACCCCTAGACCAACGAGCCTGCTGATGCCTCTGAAAGCAGCAAATGCAGAAAGAAGGCTCACAGGACCGTGACGATTTCTGAGAACTCTTTTCTGCCCTATCTAAAAATTGGCTCGGGCTGCCTTCCCAAACCAATGTTGATAAAAATGTCAAGGCAAAGGACACGAGGCTCGAGTCAACCGCAGATAGATACCCTGCAGGGCAGCCCATCTGAGCCATCTCAAAAAACAACACGTCCTTTCAGAGAAAGCGCTCTTACTCTCCGAGCTAAGTGGTCAACCAAGTTTAAACTGCAGACGAGGAACTAAGAAGATCTGCGAGATGCAGGATTGAAAACGCACAGACACTGCGCTCGCCTTACTTGACGGAAGCATGCGATTGGCCCAGAGAATGCAGCACTGACGGATAGTGCTCAAGAAAAGGGGCTCCAAAGATAGAAGCGGGCTCGTCCCTTAAGCGAGAATCTTACCCCTAGACCAACGAGCCACTGGGCTGACTGCAGAGGAGAGGAGGCCACATCGCCACGTATTTTACTGTGCTCGATGCTTCAGTCTTTCAGAGATCCTGTCTCTGGGTTGGCAAGTGCAAAAAGAGGGCTCATGCCACTAGCCGGATTTCTGAGAAACTCGATTTTGCAGTACCTGCGCTAGCATGGCCTGCCTTTGCAGTATAATGTTGATTAAAACATCAAGAACAAAATACATGAGCTGAATTAAACGACAGAAGGCTACATTGCACACTGCCACACACATCATGCTGATTTGGCTGAAGAGAAACTGTCTTAGGTTTGTAATGCTTCTTAACCGAAGGTTACGGTGAATCCGGTCTGCTCAATTTTGGTTACTGTTGTTACTGTTGAGGTTAAGGTGTGTTCTAGATTCTTTTGGAACACTAACCTTGTCAGATTCGTCACAGCGGAACTGTTAAAAGAGGCCACTGTAGCACAAAAGCTAGCAGGTTCCACCGAGAGTTGAACTCGGATCGCTGGATTCAGAGTCCAGAGTGCTAACCATTACACCATCGGATGCCTCTGCGACTAGCAAATGCAGAAAGAAGGCTCACAGGGCCGTGACGATTTCTGAGAACTCTTTTCTGCCCTATCTAATCTGGCTTGGGCTGCCTTCCCAATCCAATGTTGATAAAAATGTCAAGGCAAAGGACTCGAGGCTCGAGTCAATCGCAGACATCTGAGCCATCTCAAAAAACAACACCTCCTTTCAGAGAAAGCGCTCTTACTCTCCGAGCTAAGTGGCTAACCAAGTTTAAACTGCAGACGAGGAACTAAGAAGATCGGCGAGATGCAGGATTGAAACAGCACAGACACTGCGCTCGCCTTACTTGACGGAAGCATGCGATTGGCCCAGAGAATGCAGAATGGACGGATAGTGCTCAAGAAAAGGGGCTCCAAAGACAGAGACGGGCTCGTCCGGGATTTGAACCCGGGACCTCTCGCACCCTAAGCGAGAATCATACCCCTAGACCAACGAGCCTGCTGATGCCTCTGAAAGCAGCAAATGCAGAAAGAAGGCTCACAGGACCGTGACGATTTCTGAGAACTCTTTTCTGCCCTATCTAAAAATTGGCTCGGGCTGCCTTCCCAAACCAATGTTGATAAAAATGTCAAGGCAAAGGACACGAGGCTCGAGTCAACCGCAGATAGATACCCTGCAGGGCAGCCCATCTGAGCCATCTCAAAAAACAACACGTCCTTTCAGAGAAAGCGCTCTTACTCTCCGAGCTAAGTGGTCAACCAAGTTTAAACTGCAGACGAGGAACTAAGAAGATCTGCGAGATGCAGGATTGAAAACGCACAGACACTGCGCTCGCCTTACTTGACGGAAGCATGCGATTGGCCCAGAGAATGCAGCACTGACGGATAGTGCTCAAGAAAAGGGGCTCCAAAGATAGAAGCGGGCTCGTCCCCTAAGCGAGAATCTTACCCCTAGACCAACGAGCCACTGGGCTGACTGCAGAGGAGAGGAGGCCACATCGCCACGTATTTTACTGTGCTCGATGCTTCAGTCTTTCAGAGATCCTGTCTCTGGGTTGGCAAGTGCAAAAAGAGGGCTCATGCCACTAGCCGGATTTCTGAGAAACTCGATTTTGCAGTACCTGCGCTAGCATGGCCTGCCTTTGCAGTATAATGTTGATTAAAACATCAAGAACAAAATACATGAGCTGAATTAAACGACAGAAGGCTACATTGCACACTGCCACACACATCATGCTGATTTGGCTGAAGAGAAACTGTCTTAGGTTTGTAATGCTTCTTAACCGAAGGTTACGGTGAATCCGGTCTGCTCAATTTTGGTTACTGTTGTTACTGTTGAGGTTAAGGTGTGTTCTAGATTCTTTTGGAACACTAACCTTGTCAGATTCGTCACAGCGGAACTGTTAAAAGAGGCCACTGTAGCACAAAAGCTAGCAGGTTCCACCGAGAGTTGAACTCGGATCGCTGGATTCAGAGTCCAGAGTGCTAACCATTACACCATGGAACCAATCTTCCATGTGCCAAGGAACCAAGGTCTGCAGATGGGCTCGGCCGGGATTTGAACCCGGGACCTCTCGCACCCGAAGCGAGAATCATACCCCTAGACCAACGAGCCATCGGATGCCTCTGCGACTAGCAAATGCAGAAAGAAGGCTCACAGGGCCGTGACGATTTCTGAGAACTCTTTTCTGCCCTATCTAATCTGGCTTGGGCTGCCTTCCCAATCCAGTGTTGATAAAAATGTCAAGGCAAAGGACTCGAGGCTCGAGTCAATCGCAGACATCTGAGCCATCTCAAAAAACAACACCTCCTTTCAGAGAAAGCGCTCTTACTCTCCGAGCTAAGTGGTCAACCAAGTTTAAACTGCAGACGAGGAACTAAGAAGATCGGCGAGATGCAGGATTGAAACAGCACAGACACTGCGCTCGCCTTACTTGACGGAAGCATGCGATTGGCCCAGAGAATGCAGAATGGACGGATAGTGCTCAAGAAAAGGGGCTCCAAAGACAGAGACGGGCTCGTCCGGGATTTGAACCCTGGACCTCTCGCACCCTAAGCGAGAATCATACCCCTAGACCAACGAGCCTGCTGATGCCTCTGAAAGCAGCAAATGCAGAAAGAAGGCTCACAGGACCGTGACGATTTCTGAGAACTCTTTTCTGCCCTATCTAAAAATTGGCTCGGGCTGCCTTCCCAAACCAATGTTGATAAAAATGTCAAGGCAAAGGACACGAGGCTCGAGTCAACCGCAGATAGATACCCTGCAGGGCAGCCCATCTGAGCCATCTCAAAAAACAACACCTCCTTTCAGAGAAAGCGCTCTTACTCTCCGAGCTAAGTGGTCAACCAAGTTTAAACTGCAGACGAGGAACTAAGAAGATCTGCGAGATGCAGGAATGAAAACGCACAGACACTGCGCTCGCCTTACTTGACGGAAGCATGCGATTGGCCCAGAGAATGCAGCACTGACGGATAGTGCTCAAGAAAAGGGGCTCCAAAGATAGAAGCGGGCTCGGCCCCTAAGCGAGAATCTTACCCCTAGACCAACGAGCCACTGGGCTGACTGCAGAGGAGAGGAGGCCACATCGCCACGTATTTTACTGTGCTCGATGCTTCAGTCTTTCAGAGATCCTGTCTCTGGGTTGGCAAGTGCAAAAAGAGGGCTCATGCCACTAGCCGGATTTCTGAGAAACTCGATTTTGCAGTACCTGCGCTAGCATGGCCTGCCTTTGCAGTATAATGTTGATTAAAACATCAAGAACAAAATACATGAGCTGAATTAAACGACAGAAGGCTACATTGCACACTGCCACACACATCATGCTGATTTGGCTGAAGAGAAACTGTCTTAGGTTTGTAATGCTTCTTAACCGAAGGTTACGGTGAATCCGGTCTGCTCAATTTTGGTTACTGTTGTTACTGTTGAGGTTAAGGTGTGTTCTAGATTCTTTTGGAACACTAACCTTGTCAGATTCGTCACAGCGGAACTGTTAAAAGAGGCCACTGTAGCACAAAAGCTAGCAGGTTCCCCCGAGAGTTGAACTCGGATCGCTGGATTCAGAGTCCAGAGTGCTAACCATTACACCATGGAACCAATCTTCCATGTGCCAAGGAACCAAGGTCTGCAGATGGGCTCGGCCGGGATTTGAACCCAGGACCTCTCGCACCCGAAGCGAGAATCATACCCCTAGACCAACGAGCCATCGGATGCCTCTGCGACTAGCAAATGCAGAAAGAAGGCTCACAGGGCCGTGACGATTTCTGAGAACTCTTTTCTGCCCTATCTAATCTGGCTTGGGCTGCCTTCCCAATCCAGTGTTGATAAAAATGTCAAGGCAAAGGACTCGAGGCTCGAGTCAATCGCAGACATCTGAGCCATCTCAAAAAACAACACCTCCTTTCAGAGAAAGCGCTCTTACTCTCCGAGCTAAGTGGTCAACCAAGTTTAAACTGCAGACGAGGAACTAAGAAGATCGGCGAGATGCAGGATTGAAACAGCACAGACACTGCGCTCGCCTTACTTGACGGAAGCATGCGATTGGCCCAGAGAATGCAGAATGGACGGATAGTGCTCAAGAAAAGGGGCTCCAAAGACAGAGACGGGCTCGTCCGGGATTTGAACCCTGGACCTCTCGCACCCTAAGCGAGAATCATACCCCTAGACCAACGAGCCTGCTGATGCCTCTGAAAGCAGCAAATGCAGAAAGAAGGCTCACAGGACCGTGACGATTTCTGAGAACTCTTTTCTGCCCTATCTAAAAATTGGCTCGGGCTGCCTTCCCAAACCAATGTTGATAAAAATGTCAAGGCAAAGGACACGAGGCTCGAGTCAACCGCAGATAGATACCCTGCAGGGCAGCCCATCTGAGCCATCTCAAAAAACAACACGTCCTTTCAGAGAAAGCGCTCTTACTCTCCGAGCTAAGTGGTCAACCAAGTTTAAACTGCAGACGAGGAACTAAGAAGATCTGCGAGATGCAGGATTGAAAACGCACAGACACTGCGCTCGCCTTACTTGACGGAAGCATGCGATTGGCCCAGAGAATGCAGCACTGACGGATAGTGCTCAAGAAAAGGGGCTCCAAAGATAGAAGCGGGCTCGTCCCTTAAGCGAGAATCTTACCCCTAGACCAACGAGCCACTGGGCTGACTGCAGAGGAGAGGAGGCCACATCGCCACGTATTTTACTGTGCTCGATGCTTCAGTCTTTCAGAGATCCTGTCTCTGGGTTGGCAAGTGCAAAAAGAGGGCTCATGCCACTAGCCGGATTTCTGAGAAACTCGATTTTGCAGTACCTGCGCTAGCATGGCCTGCCTTTGCAGTATAATGTTGATTAAAACATCAAGAACAAAATACATGAGCTGAATTAAACGACAGAAGGCTACATTGCACACTGCCACACACATCATGCTGATTTGGCTGAAGAGAAACTGTCTTAGGTTTGTAATGCTTCTTAACCGAAGGTTACGGTGAATCCGGTCTGCTCAATTTTGGTTACTGTTGTTACTGTTGAGGTTAAGGTGTGTTCTAGATTCTTTTGGAACACTAACCTTGTCAGATTCGTCACAGCGGAACTGTTAAAAGAGGCCACTGTAGCACAAAAGCTAGCAGGTTCCACCGAGAGTTGAACTCGGATCGCTGGATTCAGAGTCCAGAGTGCTAACCATTACACCATCGGATGCCTCTGCGACTAGCAAATGCAGAAAGAAGGCTCACAGGGCCGTGACGATTTCTGAGAACTCTTTTCTGCCCTATCTAATCTGGCTTGGGCTGCCTTCCCAATCCAATGTTGATAAAAATGTCAAGGCAAAGGACTCGAGGCTCGAGTCAATCGCAGACATCTGAGCCATCTCAAAAAACAACACCTCCTTTCAGAGAAAGCGCTCTTACTCTCCGAGCTAAGTGGCTAACCAAGTTTAAACTGCAGACGAGGAACTAAGAAGATCGGCGAGATGCAGGATTGAAACAGCACAGACACTGCGCTCGCCTTACTTGACGGAAGCATGCGATTGGCCCAGAGAATGCAGAATGGACGGATAGTGCTCAAGAAAAGGGGCTCCAAAGACAGAGACGGGCTCGTCCGGGATTTGAACCCGGGACCTCTCGCACCCTAAGCGAGAATCATACCCCTAGACCAACGAGCCTGCTGATGCCTCTGAAAGCAGCAAATGCAGAAAGAAGGCTCACAGGACCGTGACGATTTCTGAGAACTCTTTTCTGCCCTATCTAAAAATTGGCTCGGGCTGCCTTCCCAAACCAATGTTGATAAAAATGTCAAGGCAAAGGACACGAGGCTCGAGTCAACCGCAGATAGATACCCTGCAGGGCAGCCCATCTGAGCCATCTCAAAAAACAACACGTCCTTTCAGAGAAAGCGCTCTTACTCTCCGAGCTAAGTGGTCAACCAAGTTTAAACTGCAGACGAGGAACTAAGAAGATCTGCGAGATGCAGGATTGAAAACGCACAGACACTGCGCTCGCCTTACTTGACGGAAGCATGCGATTGGCCCAGAGAATGCAGCACTGACGGATAGTGCTCAAGAAAAGGGGCTCCAAAGATAGAAGCGGGCTCGTCCCCTAAGCGAGAATCTTACCCCTAGACCAACGAGCCACTGGGCTGACTGCAGAGGAGAGGAGGCCACATCGCCACGTATTTTACTGTGCTCGATGCTTCAGTCTTTCAGAGATCCTGTCTCTGGGTTGGCAAGTGCAAAAAGAGGGCTCATGCCACTAGCCGGATTTCTGAGAAACTCGATTTTGCAGTACCTGCGCTAGCATGGCCTGCCTTTGCAGTATAATGTTGATTAAAACATCAAGAACAAAATACATGAGCTGAATTAAACGACAGAAGGCTACATTGCACACTGCCACACACATCATGCTGATTTGGCTGAAGAGAAACTGTCTTAGGTTTGTAATGCTTCTTAACCGAAGGTTACGGTGAATCCGGTCTGCTCAATTTTGGTTACTGTTGTTACTGTTGAGGTTAAGGTGTGTTCTAGATTCTTTTGGAACACTAACCTTGTCACAGCGGAACTGTTAAAAGAGGCCACTGTAGCACAAAAGCTAGCAGGTTCCACCGAGAGTTGAACTCGGATCGCTGGATTCAGAGTCCAGAGTGCTAACCATTACACCATGGAACCAAGCTTCCATGTGCCAAGGAACCAAGGTCTGCAGATGGGCTCGTCCGGGATTTGAACCCGGGACCTCTCGCACCCGAAGCGAGAATCATACCCCTAGACCAACGAGCCATCGGATGCCTCTGCGACTAGCAAATGCAGAAAGAAGGCTCACAGGGCCGTGACGATTTCTGAGAACTCTTTTCTGCCCTATCTAATCTGGCTTGGGCTGCCTTCCCAATCCAATGTTGATAAAAATGTCAAGGCAAAGGACTCGAGGCTCGAGTCAATCGCAGACATCTGAGCCATCTCAAAAAACAACACCTCCTTTCAGAGAAAGCGCTCTTACTCTCCGAGCTAAGTGGTCAACCAAGTTTAAACTGCAGACGAGGAACTAAGAAGATCGGCGAGATGCAGGATTGAAACAGCACAGACACTGCGCTCGCCTTACTTGACGGAAGCATGCGATTGGCCCAGAGAATGCAGAATGGACGGATAGTGCTCAAGAAAAGGGGCTCCAAAGACAGAGACGGGCTCGTCCGGGATTTGAACCCGGGACCTCTCGCACCCTAAGCGAGAATCATACCCCTAGACCAACGAGCCTGCTGATGCCTCTGAAAGCAGCAAATGCAGAAAGAAGGCTCACAGGACCGTGACGATTTCTGAGAACTCTTTTCTGCCCTATCTAAAAATTGGCTCGGGCTGCCTTCCCAAACCAATGTTGATAAAAATGTCAAGGCAAAGGACACGAGGCTCGAGTCAACCGCAGATAGATACCCTGCAGGGCAGCCCATCTGAGCCATCTCAAAAAACAACACGTCCTTTCAGAGAAAGCGCTCTTACTCTCCGAGCTAAGTGGTCAACCAAGTTTAAACTGCAGACGAGGAACTAAGAAGATCTGCGAGATGCAGGATTGAAAACGCACAGACACTGCGCTCGCCTTACTTGACGGAAGCATGCGATTGGCCCAGAGAATGCAGCACTGACGGATAGTGCTCTAGAAAAGGGGCTCCAAAGATAGAAGCGGGCTCGTCCCCTAAGCGAGAATCTTACCCCTAGACCAACGAGCCACTGGGCTGACTGCAGAGGAGAGGAGGCCACATCGCCACGTATTTTACTGTGCTCGATGCTTCAGTCTTTCAGAGATCCTGTCTCTGGGTTGGCAAGTGCAAAAAGAGGGCTCATGCCACTAGCCGGATTTCTGAGAAACTCGATTTTGCAGTACCTGCGCTAGCATGGCCTGCCTTTGCAGTATAATGTTGATTAAAACATCAAGAACAAAATACATGAGCTGAATTAAACGACAGAAGGCTACATTGCACACTGCCACACACATCATGCTGATTTGGCTGAAGAGAAACTGTCTTAGGTTTGTAATGCTTCTTAACCGAAGGTTCCGGTGAATCCGGTCTGCTCAATTTTGGTTACTGTTGTTACTGTTGAGGTTAAGGTGTGTTCTAGATTCTTTTGGAACACTAACCTTGTCAGATTCGTCACAGCGGAACTGTTAAAAGAGGCCACTGTAGCACAAAAGCTAGCAGGTTCCACCGAGAGTTGAACTCGGATCGCTGGATTCAGAGTCCAGAGTGCTAACCATTACACCATGGAACCAAGCTTCCATGTGCCAAGGAACCAAGGTCTGCAGATGGGCTCGTCCGGGATTTGAACCCGGGACCTCTCGCACCCGAAGCGAGAATCATACCCCTAGACCAACGAGCCATCGGATGCCTCTGCGACTAGCAAATGCAGAAAGAAGGCTCACAGGGCCGTGACGATTTCTGAGAACTCTTTTCTGCCCTATCTAATCTGGCTTGGGCTGCCTTCCCAATCCAATGTTGATAAAAATGTCAAGGCAAAATCGCAGACATCTGAGCCATCTCAAAAAACAACACCTCCTTTCAGAGAAAGCGCTCTTACTCTCCGAGCTAAGTGGTCAACCAAGTTTAAACTGCAGACGAGGAACTAAGAATATCGGCGAGATGCAGGATTGAAACAGCACAGACACTGCGCTCGCCTTACTTGACGGAAGCATGCGATTGGCCCAGAGAATGCAGAATGGACGGATAGTGCTCAAGAAAAGGGGCTCCAAAGACAGAGACGGGCTCGTCCGGGATTTGAACCCTGGACCTCTCCCACCCTAAGCGAGCATCATACCCCTAGACCAACGAGCCTGCTGATGCCTCTGAAAGCAGCAAATGCAGAAAGAAGGCTCACAGGACCGTGACGATTTCTGAGAACTCTTTTCTGCCCTATCTAAAAATTGGCTCGGGCTGCCTTCCCAAACCAATGTTGATAAAAATGTCAAGGCAAAGGACACGAGGCTCGAGTCAACCGCAGATAGATACCCTGCAGGTCAGCCCATCTGAGCCATCTCAAAAAACAACACGTCCTTTCAGAGAAAGCGCTCTTACTCTCCGAGCTAAGTGGTCAACCAAGTTTAAACTGCAGACGAGGAACTAAGAAGATCTGCGAGATGCAGGATTGAAAACGCACAGACACTGCGCTCGCCTTACTTGACGGAAGCATGCGATTGGCCCAGAGAATGCAGCACTGACGGATAGTGCTCAAGAAAAGGGGCTCCAAAGATAGAAGCGGGCTCGGCCCCTAAGCGAGAATCTTACCCCTAGACCAACGAGCCACTGGGCTGACTGCAGAGGAGAGGAGGCCACATCGCCACGTATTTTACTGTGCTCGATGCTTCAGTCTTTCAGAGATCCTGTCTCTGGGTTGGCAAGTGCAAAAAGAGGGCTCATGCCACTAGCCGGATTTCTGAGAAACTCGATTTTGCAGTACCTGCGCTAGCATGGCCTGCCTTTGCAGTATAATGTTGATTAAAACATCAAGAACAAAATACATGAGCTGAATTAAACGACAGAAGGATACATTGCACACTGCCACACACATCATGCTGATTTGGCTGAAGAGAAACTGTCTTAGGTTTGTAATGCTTCTTAACCGAAGGTTACGGTGAATCCGGTCTGCTCAATTTTGGTTACTGTTGTTACTGTTGAGGTTAAGGTGTGTTCTAGATTCTTTTGGAACACTAACCTTGTCAGATTCGTCACAGCGGAACTGTTAAAAGAGGCCACTGTAGCACAAAAGCTAGCAGGTTCCACCGAGAGTTGAACTCGGATCGCTGGATTCAGAGTCCAGAGTGCTAACCATTACACCATGGAACCAAGCTTCCATGTGCCAAGGAACCAAGGTCTGCAGATGGGCTCGTCCGGGATTTGAACCCGGGACCTCTCGCACCCGAAGCGAGAATCATACCCCTAGACCAACGAGCCATCGGATGCCTCTGCGACTAGCAAATGCAGAAAGAAGGCTCACAGGGCCGTGACGATTTCTGAGAACTCTTTTCTGCCCTATCTAATCTGGCTTGGGCTGCCTTCCCAATCCAATGTTGATAAAAATGTCAAGGCAAAGGACTCGAGGCTCGAGTCAATCGCAGACATCTGAGCCATCTCAAAAAACAACACCTCCTTTCAGAGAAAGCGCTCTTACTCTCCGAGCTAAGTGGTCAACCAAGTTTAAACTGCAGACGAGGAACTAAGAAGATCGGCGAGATGCAGGATTGAAACAGCACAGACACTGCGCTCGCCTTACTTGACGGAAGCATGCGATTGGCCCAGAGAATGCAGAATGGACGGATAGTGCTCAAGAAAAGGGGCTCCAAAGACAGAGACGGGCTCGTCCGGGATTTGAACCCTGGACCTCTCCCACCCTAAGCGAGCATCATACCCCTAGACCAACGAGCCTGCTGATGCCTCTGAAAGCAGCAAATGCAGAAAGAAGGCTCACAGGACCGTGACGATTTCTGAGAACTCTTTTCTGCCCTATCTAAAAATTGGCTCGGGCTGCCTTCCCAAACCAATGTTGATAAAAATGTCAAGGCAAAGGACACGAGGCTCGAGTCAACCGCAGATAGATACCCTGCAGGGCAGCCCATCTGAGCCATCTCAAAAAACAACACGTCCTTTCAGAGAAAGCGCTCTTACTCTCCGAGCTAAGTGGTCAACCAAGTTTAAACTGCAGACGAGGAACTAAGAAGATCTGCGAGATGCAGGATTGAAAACGCACAGACACTGCGCTCGCCTTACTTGACGGAAGCATGCGATTGGCCCAGAGAATGCAGCACTGACGGATAGTGCTCAAGAAAAGGGGCTCCAAAGATAGAAGCGGGCTCGGCCCCTAAGCGAGAATCTTACCCCTAGACCAACGAGCCACTGGGCTGACTGCAGAGGAGAGGAGGCCACATCGCCACGTATTTTACTGTGCTCGATGCTTCAGTCTTTCAGAGATCCTGTCTCTGGGTTGGCAAGTGCAAAAAGAGGGCTCATGCCACTAGCCGGATTTCTGAGAAACTCGATTTTGCAGTACCTGCGCTAGCATGGCCTGCCTTTGCAGTATAATGTTGATTAAAACATCAAGAACAAAATACATGAGCTGAATTAAACGACAGAAGGATACATTGCACACTGCCACACACATCATGCTGATTTGGCTGAAGAGAAACTGTCTTAGGTTTGTAATGCTTCTTAACCGAAGGTTACGGTGAATCCGGTCTGCTCAATTTTGGTTACTGTTGTTACTGTTGAGGTTAAGGTGTGTTCTAGATTCTTTTGGAACACTAACCTTGTCAGATTCGTCACAGCGGAACTGTTAAAAGAGGCCACTGTAGCACAAAAGCTAGCAGGTTCCACCGAGAGTTGAACTCGGATCGCTGGATTCAGAGTCCAGAGTGCTAACCATTACACCATGGAACCAAGCTTCCATGTGCCAAGGAACCAAGGTCTGCAGATGGGCTCGTCCGGGATTTGAACCCGGGACCTCTCGCACCCGAAGCGAGAATCATACCCCTAGACCAACGAGCCATCGGATGCCTCTGCGACTAGCAAATGCAGAAAGAAGGCTCACAGGGCCGTGACGATTTCTGAGAACTCTTTTCTGCCCTATCTAATCTGGCTTGGGCTGCCTTCCCAATCCAATGTTGATAAAAATGTCAAGGCAAAGGACTCGAGGCTCGAGTCAATCGCAGACATCTGAGCCATCTCAAAAAACAACACCTCCTTTCAGAGAAAGCGCTCTTACTCTCCGAGCTAAGTGGTCAACCAAGTTTAAGCTGCAGACGAGGAACTAAGAAGATCGGCGAGATGCAGGATTGAAACAGCACAGACACTGCGCTCGCCTTACTTGACGGAAGCATGCGATTGGCCCAGAGAATGCAGAATGGACGGATAGTGCTCAAGAAAAGGGGCTCCAAAGACAGAGACGGGCTCGTCCGGGATTTGAACCCGGGACCTCTCGCACCCTAAGCGAGAATCATACCCCTAGACCAACGAGCCTGCTGATGCCTCTGAAAGCAGCAAATGCAGAAAGAAGGCTCACAGGACCGTGACGATTTCTGAGAACTCTTTTCTGCCCTATCTAAAAATTGGCTCGGGCTGCCTTCCCAAACCAATGTTGATAAAAATGTCAAGGCAAAGGACACGAGGCTCGAGTCAACCGCAGATAGATACCCTGCAGGGCAGCCCATCTGAGCCATCTCAAAAAACAACACGTCCTTTCAGAGAAAGCGCTCTTACTCTCCGAGCTAAGTGGTCAACCAAGTTTAAACTGCAGACGAGGAACTAAGAAGATCTGCGAGATGCAGGATTGAAAACGCACAGACACTGCGCTCGCCTTACTTGACGGAAGCATGCGATTGGCCCAGAGAATGCAGCACTGACGGATAGTGCTCTAGAAAAGGGGCTCCAAAGATAGAAGCGGGCTCGTCCCCTAAGCGAGAATCTTACCCCTAGACCAACGAGCCACTGGGCTGACTGCAGAGGAGAGGAGGCCACATCGCCACGTATTTTACTGTGCTCGATGCTTCAGTCTTTCAGAGATCCTGTCTCTGGGTTGGCAAGTGCAAAAAGAGGGCTCATGCCACTAGCCGGATTTCTGAGAAACTCGATTTTGCAGTACCTGCGCTAGCATGGCCTGCCTTTGCAGTATAATGTTGATTAAAACATCAAGAACAAAATACATGAGCTGAATTAAACGACAGAAGGCTACATTGCACACTGCCACACACATCATGCTGATTTGGCTGAAGAGAAACTGTCTTAGGTTTGTAATGCTTCTTAACCGAAGGTTCCGGTGAATCCGGTCTGCTCAATTTTGGTTACTGTTGTTACTGTTGAGGTTAAGGTGTGTTCTAGATTCTTTTGGAACACTAACCTTGTCAGATTCGTCACAGCGGAACTGTTAAAAGAGGCCACTGTAGCACAAAAGCTAGCAGGTTCCACCGAGAGTTGAACTCGGATCGCTGGATTCAGAGTCCAGAGTGCTAACCATTACACCATGGAACCAAGCTTCCATGTGCCAAGGAACCAAGGTCTGCAGATGGGCTCGTCCGGGATTTGAACCCGGGACCTCTCGCACCCGAAGCGAGAATCATACCCCTAGACCAACGAGCCATCGGATGCCTCTGCGACTAGCAAATGCAGAAAGAAGGCTCACAGGGCCGTGACGATTTCTGAGAACTCTTTTCTGCCCTATCTAATCTGGCTTGGGCTGCCTTCCCAATCCAATGTTGATAAAAATGTCAAGGCAAAGGACTCGAGGCTCGAGTCAATCGCAGACATCTGAGCCATCTCAAAAAACAACACCTCCTTTCAGAGAAAGCGCTCTTACTCTCCGAGCTAAGTGGTCAACCAAGTTTAAACTGCAGACGAGGAACTAAGAATATCGGCGAGATGCAGGATTGAAACAGCACAGACACTGCGCTCGCCTTACTTGACGGAAGCATGCGATTGGCCCAGAGAATGCAGAATGGACGGATAGTGCTCAAGAAAAGGGGCTCCAAAGACAGAGACGGGCTCGTCCGGGATTTGAACCCTGGACCTCTCCCACCCTAAGCGAGCATCATACCCCTAGACCAACGAGCCTGCTGATGCCTCTGAAAGCAGCAAATGCAGAAAGAAGGCTCACAGGACCGTGACGATTTCTGAGAACTCTTTTCTGCCCTATCTAAAAATTGGCTCGGGCTGCCTTCCCAAACCAATGTTGATAAAAATGTCAAGGCAAAGGACACGAGGCTCGAGTCAACCGCAGATAGATACCCTGCAGGTCAGCCCATCTGAGCCATCTCAAAAAACAACACGTCCTTTCAGAGAAAGCGCTCTTACTCTCCGAGCTAAGTGGTCAACCAAGTTTAAACTGCAGACGAGGAACTAAGAAGATCTGCGAGATGCAGGATTGAAAACGCACAGACACTGCGCTCGCCTTACTTGACGGAAGCATGCGATTGGCCCAGAGAATGCAGCACTGACGGATAGTGCTCAAGAAAAGGGGCTCCAAAGATAGAAGCGGGCTCGGCCCCTAAGCGAGAATCTTACCCCTAGACCAACGAGCCACTGGGCTGACTGCAGAGGAGAGGAGGCCACATCGCCACGTATTTTACTGTGCTCGATGCTTCAGTCTTTCAGAGATCCTGTCTCTGGGTTGGCAAGTGCAAAAAGAGGGCTCATGCCACTAGCCGGATTTCTGAGAAACTCGATTTTGCAGTACCTGCGCTAGCATGGCCTGCCTTTGCAGTATAATGTTGATTAAAACATCAAGAACAAAATACATGAGCTGAATTAAACGACAGAAGGATACATTGCACACTGCCACACACATCATGCTGATTTGGCTGAAGAGAAACTGTCTTAGGTTTGTAATGCTTCTTAACCGAAGGTTACGGTGAATCCGGTCTGCTCAATTTTGGTTACTGTTGTTACTGTTGAGGTTAAGGTGTGTTCTAGATTCTTTTGGAACACTAACCTTGTCAGATTCGTCACAGCGGAACTGTTAAAAGAGGCCACTGTAGCACAAAAGCTAGCAGGTTCCACCGAGAGTTGAACTCGGATCGCTGGATTCAGAGTCCAGAGTGCTAACCATTACACCATGGAACCAAGCTTCCATGTGCCAAGGAACCAAGGTCTGCAGATGGGCTCGTCCGGGATTTGAACCCGGGACCTCTCGCACCCGAAGCGAGAATCATACCCCTAGACCAACGAGCCATCGGATGCCTCTGCGACTAGCAAATGCAGAAAGAAGGCTCACAGGGCCGTGACGATTTCTGAGAACTCTTTTCTGCCCTATCTAATCTGGCTTGGGCTGCCTTCCCAATCCAATGTTGATAAAAATGTCAAGGCAAAGGACTCGAGGCTCGAGTCAATCGCAGACATCTGAGCCATCTCAAAAAACAACACCTCCTTTCAGAGAAAGCGCTCTTACTCTCCGAGCTAAGTGGTCAACCAAGTTTAAACTGCAGACGAGGAACTAAGAAGATCGGCGAGATGCAGGATTGAAACAGCACAGACACTGCGCTCGCCTTACTTGACGGAAGCATGCGATTGGCCCAGAGAATGCAGAATGGACGGATAGTGCTCAAGAAAAGGGGCTCCAAAGACAGAGACGGGCTCGTCCGGGATTTGAACCCTGGACCTCTCCCACCCTAAGCGAGCATCATACCCCTAGACCAACGAGCCTGCTGATGCCTCTGAAAGCAGCAAATGCAGAAAGAAGGCTCACAGGACCGTGACGATTTCTGAGAACTCTTTTCTGCCCTATCTAAAAATTGGCTCGGGCTGCCTTCCCAAACCAATGTTGATAAAAATGTCAAGGCAAAGGACACGAGGCTCGAGTCAACCGCAGATAGATACCCTGCAGGGCAGCCCATCTGAGCCATCTCAAAAAACAACACGTCCTTTCAGAGAAAGCGCTCTTACTCTCCGAGCTAAGTGGTCAACCAAGTTTAAACTGCAGACGAGGAACTAAGAAGATCTGCGAGATGCAGGATTGAAAACGCACAGACACTGCGCTCGCCTTACTTGACGGAAGCATGCGATTGGCCCAGAGAATGCAGCACTGACGGATAGTGCTCAAGAAAAGGGGCTCCAAAGATAGAAGCGGGCTCGGCCCCTAAGCGAGAATCTTACCCCTAGACCAACGAGCCACTGGGCTGACTGCAGAGGAGAGGAGGCCACATCGCCACGTATTTTACTGTGCTCGATGCTTCAGTCTTTCAGAGATCCTGTCTCTGGGTTGGCAAGTGCAAAAAGAGGGCTCATGCCACTAGCCGGATTTCTGAGAAACTCGATTTTGCAGTACCTGCGCTAGCATGGCCTGCCTTTGCAGTATAATGTTGATTAAAACATCAAGAACAAAATACATGAGCTGAATTAAACGACAGAAGGATACATTGCACACTGCCACACACATCATGCTGATTTGGCTGAAGAGAAACTGTCTTAGGTTTGTAATGCTTCTTAACCGAAGGTTACGGTGAATCCGGTCTGCTCAATTTTGGTTACTGTTGTTACTGTTGAGGTTAAGGTGTGTTCTAGATTCTTTTGGAACACTAACCTTGTCAGATTCGTCACAGCGGAACTGTTAAAAGAGGCCACTGTAGCACAAAAGCTAGCAGGTTCCACCGAGAGTTGAACTCGGATCGCTGGATTCAGAGTCCAGAGTGCAAACCATTACACCATGGAACCAAGCTTCCATGTGCCAAGGAACCAAGGTCTGCAGATGGGCTCGTCCGGGATTTGAACCCGGGACCTCTCGCACCCGAAGCGAGAATCATACCCCTAGACCAACGAGCCATCGGATGCCTCTGCGACTAGCAAATGCAGAAAGAAGGCTCACAGGGCCGTGACGATTTCTGAGAACTCTTTTCTGCCCTATCTAATCTGGCTTGGGCTGCCTTCCCAATCCAATGTTGATAAAAATGTCAAGGCAAAGGACTCGAGGCTCGAGTCAATCGCAGACATCTGAGCCATCTCAAAAAACAACACCTCCTTTCAGAGAAAGCGCTCTTACTCTCCGAGCTAAGTGGTCAACCAAGTTTAAACTGCAGACGAGGAACTAAGAAGATCGGCGAGATGCAGGATTGAAACAGCACAGACACTGCGCTCGCCTTACTTGACGGAAGCATGCGATTGGCCCAGAGAATGCAGAATGGACGGATAGTGCTCAAGAAAAGGGGCTCCAAAGACAGAGACGGGCTCGTCCGGGATTTGAACCCGGGACCTCTCGCACCCTAAGCGAGAATCATACCCCTAGACCAACGAGCCTGCTGATGCCTCTGAAAGCAGCAAATGCAGAAAGAAGGCTCACAGGACCGTGACGATTTCTGAGAACTCTTTTCTGCCCTATCTAAAAATTGGCTCGGGCTGCCTTCCCAAACCAATGTTGATAAAAATGTCAAGGCAAAGGACACGAGGCTCGAGTCAACCGCAGATAGATACCCTGCAGGGCAGCCCATCTGAGCCATCTCAAAAAACAACACGTCCTTTCAGAGAAAGCGCTCTTACTCTCCGAGCTAAGTGGTCAACCAAGTTTAAACTGCAGACGAGGAACTAAGAAGATCTGCGAGATGCAGGATTGAAAACGCACAGACACTGCGCTCGCCTTACTTGACGGAAGCATGCGATTGGCCCAGAGAATGCAGCACTGACGGATAGTGCTCAAGAAAAGGGGCTCCAAAGATAGAAGCGGGCTCGTCCCCTAAGCGAGAATCTTACCCCTAGACCAACGAGCCACTGGGCTGACTGCAGAGGAGAGGAGGCCACATCGCCACGTATTTTACTGTGCTCGATGCTTCAGTCTTTCAGAGATCCTGTCTCTGGGTTGGCAAGTGCAAAAAGAGGGCTCATGCCACTAGCCGGATTTCTGAGAAACTCGATTTTGCAGTACCTGCGCTAGCATGGCCTGCCTTTGCAGTATAATGTTGATTAAAACATCAAGAACAAAATACATGAGCTGAATTAAACGACAGAAGGCTACATTGCACACTGCCACACACATCATGCTGATTTGGCTGAAGAGAAACTGTCTTAGGTTTGTAATGCTTCTTAACCGAAGGTTCCGGTGAATCCGGTCTGCTCAATTTTGGTTACTGTTGTTACTGTTGAGGTTAAGGTGTGTTCTAGATTCTTTTGGAACACTAACCTTGTCAGATTCGTCACAGCGGAACTGTTAAAAGAGGCCACTGTAGCACAAAACCTAGCAGGTTCCACCGAGAGTTGAACTCGGATCGCTGGATTCAGAGTCCAGAGTGCTAACCATTACACCATGGAACCAAGCTTCCATGTGCCAAGGAACCAAGGTCTGCAGATGGGCTCGTCCGGGATTTGAACCCGGGACCTCTCGCACCCGAAGCGAGAATCATACCCCTAGACCAACGAGCCATCGGATGCCTCTGCGACTAGCAAATGCAGAAAGAAGGCTCACAGGGCCGTGACGATTTCTGAGAACTCTTTTCTGCCCTATCTAATCTGGCTTGGGCTGCCTTCCCAATCCAATGTTGATAAAAATGTCAAGGCAAAGGACTCGAGGCTCGAGTCAATCGCAGACATCTGAGCCATCTCAAAAAACAACACCTCCTTTCAGAGAAAGCGCTCTTACTCTCCGAGCTAAGTGGTCAACCAAGTTTAAACTGCAGACGAGGAACTAAGAAGATCGGCGAGATGCAGGATTGAAACAGCACAGACACTGCGCTCGCCTTACTTGACGGAAGCATGCGATTGGCCCAGAGAATGCAGAATGGACGGATAGTGCTCAAGAAAAGGGGCTCCAAAGACAGAGACGGGCTCGTCCGGGATTTGAACCCTGGACCTCTCCCACCCTAAGCGAGCATCATACCCCTAGACCAACGAGCCTGCTGATGCTTCTGAAAGCAGCAAATGCAGAAAGAAGGCTCACAGGACCGTGACGATTTCTGAGAACTCTTTTCTGCCCTATCTAAAAATTGGCTCGGGCTGCCTTCCCAAACCAATGTTGATAAAAATGTCAAGGCAAAGGACACGAGGCTCGAGTCAACCGCAGATAGATACCCTGCAGGGCAGCCCATCTGAGCCATCTCAAAAAACAACACGTCCTTTCAGAGAAAGCTCTCTTACTCTCCGAGCTAAGTGGTCAACCAAGTTTAAACTGCAGACGAGGAACTAAGAAGATCTGCGAGATGCAGGATTGAAAACGCACAGACACTGCGCTCGCCTTACTTGACGGAAGCATGCGATTGGCCCAGAGAATGCAGCACTGACGGATAGTGCTCAAGAAAAGGGGCTCCAAAGATAGAAGCGGGCTCGTCCCCTAAGCGAGAATCTTACCCCTAGACCAACGAGCCACTGGGCTGACTGCAGAGGAGAGGAGGCCACATCGCCACGTATTTTACTGTGCTCGATGCTTCAGTCTTTCAGAGATCCTGTCTCTGGGTTGGCAAGTGCAAAAAGAGGGCTCATGCCACTAGCCGGATTTCTGAGAAACTCGATTTTGCAGTACCTGCGCTAGCATGGCCTGCCTTTGCAGTATAATGTTGATTAAAACATCAAGAACAAAATACATGAGCTGAATTAAACGACAGAAGGCTACATTGCACACTGCCACACACATCATGCTGATTTGGCTGAAGAGAAACTGTCTTAGGTTTGTAATGCTTCTTAACCGAAGGTTCCGGTGAATCCGGTCTGCTCAATTTTGGTTACTGTTGTTACTGTTGAGGTTAAGGTGTGTTCTAGATTCTTTTGGAACACTAACCTTGTCAGATTCGTCACAGCGGAACTGTTAAAAGAGGCCACTGTAGCACAAAACCTAGCAGGTTCCACCGAGAGTTGAACTCGGATCGCTGGATTCAGAGTCCAGAGTGCTAACCATTACACCATGGAACCAAGCTTCCATGTGCCAAGGAACCAAGGTCTGCAGATGGGCTCGTCCGGGATTTGAACCCGGGACCTCTCGCACCCGAAGCGAGAATCATACCCCTAGACCAACGAGCCATCGGATGCCTCTGCGACTAGCAAATGCAGAAAGAAGGCTCACAGGGCCGTGACGATTTCTGAGAACTCTTTTCTGCCCTATCTAATCTGGCTTGGGCTGCCTTCCCAATCCAATGTTGATAAAAATGTCAAGGCAAAGGACTCGAGGCTCGAGTCAATCGCAGACATCTGAGCCATCTCAAAAAACAACACCTCCTTTCAGAGAAAGCGCTCTTACTCTCCGAGCTAAGTGGTCAACCAAGTTTAAACTGCAGACGAGGAACTAAGAAGATCGGCGAGATGCAGGATTGAAACAGCACAGACACTGCGCTCGCCTTACTTGACGGAAGCATGCGATTGGCCCAGAGAATGCAGAATGGACGGATAGTGCTCAAGAAAAGGGGCTCCAAAGACAGAGACGGGCTCGTCCGGGATTTGAACCCTGGACCTCTCCCACCCTAAGCGAGCATCATACCCCTAGACCAACGAGCCTGCTGATGCTTCTGAAAGCAGCAAATGCAGAAAGAAGGCTCACAGGACCGTGACGATTTCTGAGAACTCTTTTCTGCCCTATCTAAAAATTGGCTCGGGCTGCCTTCCCAAACCAATGTTGATAAAAATGTCAAGGCAAAGGACACGAGGCTCGAGTCAACCGCAGATAGATACCCTGCAGGGCAGCCCATCTGAGCCATCTCAAAAAACAACACGTCCTTTCAGAGAAAGCGCTCTTACTCTCCGAGCTAAGTGGTCAACCAAGTTTAAACTGCAGACGAGGAACTAAGAAGATCTGCGAGATGCAGGATTGAAAACGCACAGACACTGCGCTCGCCTTACTTGACGGAAGCATGCGATTGGCCCAGAGAATGCAGCACTGACGGATAGTGCTCAAGAAAAGGGGCTCCAAAGATGGAAGCGGGCTCGGCCCCTAAGCGAGAATCTTACCCCTAGACCAACGAGCCACTGGGCTGACTGCAGAGGAGAGGAGGCCACATCGCCACGTATTTTACTGTGCTCGATGCTTCAGTCTTTCAGAGATCCTGTCTCTGGGTTGGCAAGTGCAAAAAGAGGGCTCATGCCACTAGCCGGATTTCTGAGAAACTCGATTTTGCAGTACCTGCGCTAGCATGGCCTGCCTTTGCAGTATAATGTTGATTAAAACATCAAGAACAAAATACATGAGCTGAATTAAACGACAGAAGGATACATTGCACACTGCCACACACATCATGCTGATTTGGCTGAAGAGAAACTGTCTTAGGTTTGTAATGCTTCTTAACCGAAGGTTACGGTGAATCCGGTCTGCTCAATTTTGGTTACTGTTGTTACTGTTGAGGTTAAGGTGTGTTCTAGATTCTTTTGGAACACTAACCTTGTCAGATTCGTCACAGCGGAACTGTTAAAAGAGGCCACTGTAGCACAAAAGCTAGCAGGTTCCACCGAGAGTTGAACTCGGATCGCTGGATTCAGAGTCCAGAGTGCAAACCATTACACCATGGAACCAAGCTTCCATGTGCCAAGGAACCAAGGTCTGCAGATGGGCTCGTCCGGGATTTGAACCCGGGACCTCTCGCACCCGAAGCGAGAATCATACCCCTAGACCAACGAGCCATCGGATGCCTCTGCGACTAGCAAATGCAGAAAGAAGGCTCACAGGGCCGTGACGATTTCTGAGAACTCTTTTCTGCCCTATCTAATCTGGCTTGGGCTGCCTTCCCAATCCAATGTTGATAAAAATGTCAAGGCAAAGGACTCGAGGCTCGAGTCAATCGCAGACATCTGAGCCATCTCAAAAAACAACACCTCCTTTCAGAGAAAGCGCTCTTACTCTCCGAGCTAAGTGGTCAACCAAGTTTAAACTGCAGACGAGGAACTAAGAAGATCGGCGAGATGCAGGATTGAAACAGCACAGACACTGCGCTCGCCTTACTTGACGGAAGCATGCGATTGGCCCAGAGAATGCAGAATGGACGGATAGTGCTCAAGAAAAGGGGCTCCAAAGACAGAGACGGGCTCGTCCGGGATTTGAACCCGGGACCTCTCGCACCCTAAGCGAGAATCATACCCCTAGACCAACGAGCCTGCTGATGCCTCTGAAAGCAGCAAATGCAGAAAGAAGGCTCACAGGACCGTGACGATTTCTGAGAACTCTTTTCTGCCCTATCTAAAAATTGGCTCGGGCTGCCTTCCCAAACCAATGTTGATAAAAATGTCAAGGCAAAGGACACGAGGCTCGAGTCAACCGCAGATAGATACCCTGCAGGGCAGCCCATCTGAGCCATCTCAAAAAACAACACGTCCTTTCAGAGAAAGCTCTCTTACTCTCCGAGCTAAGTGGTCAACCAAGTTTACACTGCAGACGAGGAACTAAGAAGATCTGCGAGATGCAGGATTGAAAACGCACAGACACTGCGCTCGCCTTACTTGACGGAAGCATGCGATTGGCCCAGAGAATGCAGCACTGACGGATAGTGCTCAAGAAAAGGGGCTCCAAAGATAGAAGCGGGCTCGTCCCCTAAGCGAGAATCTTACCCCTAGACCAACGAGCCACTGGGCTGACTGCAGAGGAGAGGAGGCCACATCGCCACGTATTTTACTGTGCTCGATGCTTCAGTCTTTCAGAGATCCTGTCTCTGGGTTGGCAAGTGCAAAAAGAGGGCTCATGCCACTAGCCGGATTTCTGAGAAACTCGATTTTGCAGTACCTGCGCTAGCATGGCCTGCCTTTGCAGTATAATGTTGATTAAAACATCAAGAACAAAATACATGAGCTGAATTAAACGACAGAAGGCTACATTGCACACTGCCACACACATCATGCTGATTTGGCTGAAGAGAAACTGTCTTAGGTTTGTAATGCTTCTTAACCGAAGGTTCCGGTGAATCCGGTCTGCTCAATTTTGGTTACTGTTGTTACTGTTGAGGTTAAGGTGTGTTCTAGATTCTTTTGGAACACTAACCTTGTCAGATTCGTCACAGCGGAACTGTTAAAAGAGGCCACTGTAGCACAAAACCTAGCAGGTTCCACCGAGAGTTGAACTCGGATCGCTGGATTCAGAGTCCAGAGTGCTAACCATTACACCATGGAACCAAGCTTCCATGTGCCAAGGAACCAAGGTCTGCAGATGGGCTCGTCCGGGATTTGAACCCGGGACCTCTCGCACCCGAAGCGAGAATCATACCCCTAGACCAACGAGCCATCGGATGCCTCTGCGACTAGCAAATGCAGAAAGAAGGCTCACAGGGCCGTGACGATTTCTGAGAACTCTTTTCTGCCCTATCTAATCTGGCTTGGGCTGCCTTCCCAATCCAATGTTGATAAAAATGTCAAGGCAAAGGACTCGAGGCTCGAGTCAATCGCAGACATCTGAGCCATCTCAAAAAACAACACCTCCTTTCAGAGAAAGCGCTCTTACTCTCCGAGCTAAGTGGTCAACCAAATTTAAACTGCAGACGAGGAACTAAGAAGATCGGCGAGATGCAGGATTGAAACAGCACAGACACTGCGCTCGCCTTACTTGACGGAAGCATGCGATTGGCCCAGAGAATGCAGAATGGACGGATAGTGCTCAAGAAAAGGGGCTCCAAAGACAGAGACGGGCTCGTCCGGGATTTGAACCCGGGACCTCTCGCACCCTAAGCGAGAATCATACCCCTAGACCAACGAGCCTGCTGATGCCTCTGAAAGCAGCAAATGCAGAAAGAAGGCTCACAGGACCGTGACGATTTCTGAGAACTCTTTTCTGCCCTATCTAAAAATTGGCTCGGGCTGCCTTCCCAAACCAATGTTGATAAAAATGTCAAGGCAAAGGACACGAGGCTCGAGTCAACCGCAGATAGATACCCTGCAGGGCAGCCCATCTGAGCCATCTCAAAAAACAACACGTCCTTTCAGAGAAAGCGCTCTTACTCTCCGAGCTAAGTGGTCAACCAAGTTTAAACTGCAGACGAGGAACTAAGAAGATCTGCGAGATGCAGGATTGAAAACGCACAGACACTGCGCTCGCCTTACTTGACGGAAGCATGCGATTGGCCCAGAGAATGCAGCACTGACGGATAGTGCTCAAGAAAAGGGGCTCCAAAGATAGAAGCGGGCTCGTCCCCTAAGCGAGAATCTTACCCCTAGACCAACGAGCCACTGGGCTGACTGCAGAGGAGAGGAGGCCACATCGCCACGTATTTTACTGTGCTCGATGCTTCAGTCTTTCAGAGATCCTGTCTCTGGGTTGGCAAGTGCAAAAAGAGGGCTCATGCCACTAGCCGGATTTCTGAGAAACTCGATTTTGCAGTACCTGCGCTAGCATGGCCTGCCTTTGTAGTATAATGTTGATTAAAACATCAAGAACAAAATACATGAGCTGAATTAAACGACAGAAGGCTACATTGCACACTGCCACACACATCATGCTGATTTGGCTGAAGAGAAACTGTCTTAGGTTTGTAATGCTTCTTAACCGAAGGTTACGGTGAATCCGGTCTGCTCAATTTTGGTTACTGTTGTTACTGTTGAGGTTAATGTGTGTTCTAGATTCTTTTGGAACACTAACCTTGTCAGATTCGTCACAGCGGAACTGTTAAAAGAGGCCACTGTAGCACAAAAGCTAGCAGGTTCCACCGAGAGTTGAACTCGGATCGCTGGATTCAGAGTCCAGAGTGCTAACCATTACACCATGGAACCAAGCTTCCATGTGCCAAGGAACCAAGGTCTGCAGATGGGCTCGTCCGGGATTTGAACCCGGGACCTCTCGCACCCGAAGCGAGAATCATACCCCTAGACCAACGAGCCATCGGATGCCTCTGCGACTAGCAAATGCAGAAAGAAGGCTCACAGGGCCGTGACGATTTCTGAGAACTCTTTTCTGCCCTATCTAATCTGGCTTGGGCTGCCTTCCCAATCCAATGTTGATAAAAATGTCAAGGCAAAGGACTCGAGGCTCGAGTCAATCGCAGACATCTGAGCCATCTCAAAAAACAACACCTCCTTTCAGAGAAAGCGCTCTTACTCTCCGAGCTAAGTGGTCAACCAAGTTTAAACTGCAGACGAGGAACTAAGAAGATCGGCGAGATGCAGGATTGAAACAGCACAGACACTGCGCTCGCCTTACTTGACGGAAGCATGCGATTGGCCCAGAGAATGCAGAATGGACGGATAGTGCTCAAGAAAAGGGGCTCCAAAGACAGAGACGGGCTCGTCCGGGATTTGAACCCGGGACCTCTCGCACCCTAAGCGAGAATCATACCCCTAGACCAACGAGCCTGCTGATGCCTCTGAAAGCAGCAAATGCAGAAAGAAGGCTCACAGGACCGTGACGATTTCTGAGAACTCTTTTCTGCCCTATCTAAAAATTGGCTCGGGCTGCCTTCCCAAACCAATGTTGATAAAAATGTCAAGGCAAAGGACACGAGGCTCGAGTCAACCGCAGATAGATACCCTGCAGGGCAGCCCATCTGAGCCATCTCAAAAAACAACACGTCCTTTCAGAGAAAGCGCTCTTACTCTCCGAGCTAAGTGGTCAACCAAGTTTAAACTGCAGACGAGGAACTAAGAAGATCTGCGAGATGCAGGATTGAAAACGCACAGACACTGCGCTCGCCTTACTTGACGGAAGCATGCGATTGGCCCAGAGAATGCAGCACTGACGGATAGTGCTCAAGAAAAGGGGCTCCAAAGATAGAAGCGGGCTCGTCCCCTAAGCGAGAATCTTACCCCTAGACCAACGAGCCACTGGGCTGACTGCAGAGGAGAGGAGGCCACATCGCCACGTATTTTACTGTGCTCGATGCTTCAGTCTTTCAGAGATCCTGTCTCTGGGTTGGCAAGTGCAAAAAGAGGGCTCATGCCACTAGCCGGATTTCTGAGAAACTCGATTTTGCAGTACCTGCGCTAGCATGGCCTGCCTTTGCAGTATAATGTTGATTAAAACATCAAGAACAAAATACATGAGCTGAATTAAACGACAGAAGGCTACATTGCACACTGCCACACACATCATGCTGATTTGGCTGAAGAGAAACTGTCTTAGGTTTGTAATGCTTCTTAACCGAAGGTTCCGGTGAATCCGGTCTGCTCAATTTTGGTTACTGTTGTTACTGTTGAGGTTAAGGTGTGTTCTAGATTCTTTTGGAACACTAACCTTGTCAGATTCGTCACAGCGGAACTGTTAAAAGAGGCCACTGTAGCACAAAAGCTAGCAGGTTCCACCGAGAGTTGAACTCGGATCGCTGGATTCAGAGTGCTAACCATTACACCATGGAACCAAGCTTCCATGTGCCAAGGAACCAAGGTCTGCAGATGGGCTCGTCCGGGATTTGAACCCGGGACCTCTCGCACCCGAAGCGAGAATCATACCCCTAGACCAACGAGCCATCGGATGCCTCTGCGACTAGCAAATGCAGAAAGAAGGCTCACAGGGCCGTGACGATTTCTGAGAACTCTTTTCTGCCCTATCTAATCTGGCTTGGGCTGCCTTCCCAATCCAATGTTGATAAAAATGTCAAGGCAAAGGACTCGAGGCTCGAGTCAATCGCAGACATCTGAGCCATCTCAAAAAACAACACCTCCTTTCAGAGAAAGCGCTCTTACTCTCCGAGCTAAGTGGTCAACCAAATTTAAACTGCAGACGAGGAACTAAGAAGATCGGCGAGATGCAGGATTGAAACAGCACAGACACTGCGCTCGCCTTACTTGACGGAAGCATGCGATTGGCCCAGAGAATGCAGAATGGACGGATAGTGCTCAAGAAAAGGGGCTCCAAAGACAGAGACGGGCTCGTCCGGGATTTGAACCCAGGACCTCTCGCACCCTAAGCGAGAATCATACCCCTAGACCAACGAGCCTGCTGATGCCTCTGAAAGCAGCAAATGCAGAAAGAAGGCTCACAGGACCGTGACGATTTCTGAGAACTCTTTTCTGCCCTATCTAAAAATTGGCTCGGGCTGCCTTCCCAAACCAATGTTGATAAAAATGTCAAGGCAAAGGACACGAGGCTCGAGTCAACTGCAGATAGATACCCTGCAGGTCAGCCCATCTGAGCCATCTCAAAAAACAACACGTCCTTTCAGAGAAAGCGCTCTTACTCTCCGAGCTAAGTGGTCAACCAAGTTTAAACTGCAGACGAGGAACTAAGAAGATCTGCGAGATGCAGGATTGAAAACGCACAGACACTGCGCTCGCCTTACTTGACGGAAGCATGCGATTGGCCCAGAGAATGCAGCACTGACGGATAGTGCTCAAGAAAAGGGGCTCCAAAGATAGAAGCGGGCTCGGCCCCTAAGCGAGAATCTTACCCCTAGACCAACGAGCCACTGGGCTGACGCCAGAGGAGAGGAGGCCACATCGCCACGTATTTTACTGTGCTCGATGCTTCAGTCTTTCAGAGATCCTGTCTCTGGGTTGGCAAGTGCAAAAAGAGGGCTCATGCCACTAGCCGGATTTCTGAGAAACTCGATTTTGCAGTACCTGCGCTAGCATGGCCTGCCTTTGCAGTATAATGTTGATTAAAACATCAAGAACAAAATACATGAGCTGAATTAAACGACAGAAGGATACATTGCACACTGCCACACACATCATGCTGATTTGGCTGAAGAGAAACTGTCTTAGGTTTGTAATGCTTCTTAACCGAAGGTTACGGTGAATCCGGTCTGCTCAATTTTGGTTACTGTTGTTACTGTTGAGGTTAAGGTGTGTTCTAGATTCTTTTGGAACACTAACCTTGTCAGATTCGTCACAGCGGAACTGTTAAAAGAGGCCACTGTAGCACAAAAGCTAGCAGGTTCCACCGAGAGTTGAACTCGGATCGCTGGATTCAGAGTCCAGAGTGCTAACCATTACACCATGGAACCAAGCTTCCATGTGCCAAGGAACCAAGGTCTGCAGATGGGCTCGTCCGGGATTTGAACCCGGGACCTCTCGCACCCGAAGCGAGAATCATACCCCTAGACCAACGAGCCATCGGGTGCCTCTGCGACTAGCAAATGCAGAAAGAAGGCTCACAGGGCCGTGACGATTTCTGAGAACTCTTTTCTGCCCTATCTAATCTGGCTTGGGCTGCCTTCCCAATCCAATGTTGATAAAAATGTCAAGGCAAAGGACTCGAGGCTCGAGTCAATCGCAGACATCTGAGCCATCTCAAAAAACAACACCTCCTTTCAGAGAAAGCGCTCTTACTCTCCGAGCTAAGTGGTCAACCAAGTTTAAACTGCAGACGAGGAACTAAGAAGATCGGCGAGATGCAGGATTGAAACAGCACAGACACTGCGCTCGCCTTACTTGACGGAAGCATGCGATTGGCCCAGAGAATGCAGAATGGACGGATAGTGCTCAAGAAAAGGGGCTCCAAAGACAGAGACGGGCTCGTCCGGGATTTGAACCCTGGACCTCTCCCACCCTAAGCGAGCATCATACCCCTAGACCAACGAGCCTGCTGATGCCTCTGAAAGCAGCAAATGCAGAAAGAAGGCTCACAGGACCGTGACGATTTCTGAGAACTCTTTTCTGCCCTATCTAAAAATTGGCTCGGGCTGCCTTCCCAAACCAATGTTGATAAAAATGTCAAGGCAAAGGACACGAGGCTCGAGTCAACCGCAGATAGATACCCTGCAGGGCAGCCCTTCTGAGCCATCTCAAAAAACAACACGTCCTTTCAGAGAAAGCGCTCTTACTCTCCGAGCTAAGTGGTCAACCAAGTTTAAACTGCAGACGAGGAACTAAGAAGATCTACGAGATGCAGGATTGAAAACGCACAGACACTGCGCTCGCCTTACTTGACGGAAGCATGCGATTGGCTCAGAGAATGCAGCACTGACGGATAGTGCTCAAGAAAAGGGGCTCCAAAGATAGAAGCGGGCTCGGCCCCTAAGCGAGAATCTTACCCCTAGACCAACGAGCCACTGGGCTGACTGCAGAGGAGAGGAGGCCACATCGCCACGTATTTTACTGTGCTCGATGCTTCAGTCTTTCAGAGATCCTGTCTCTGGGTTGGCAAGTGCAAAAAGAGGGCTCATGCCACTAGCCGGATTTCTGAGAAACTCGATTTTGCAGTACCTGCGCTAGCATGGCCTGCCTTTGCAGTATAATGTTGATTAAAACATCAAGAACAAAATACATGAGCTGAATTAAACGACAGAAGGCTACATTGCACACTGCCACACACATCATGCTGATTTGGCTGAAGAGAAACTGTCTTAGGTTTGTAATGCTTCTTAACCGAAGGTTCCGGTGAATCCGGTCTGCTCAATTTTGGTTACTGTTGTTACTGTTGAGGTTAAGGTGTGTTCTAGATTCTTTTGGAACACTAACCTTGTCAGATTCGTCACAGCGGAACTGTTAAAAGAGGCCACTGTAGCACAAAAGCTAGCAGGTTCCACCGAGAGTTGAACTCGGATCGCTGGATTCAGAGTCCAGAGTGCTAACCATTACACCATGGAACCAAGCTTCCATGTGCCAAGGAACCAAGGTCTGCAGATGGGCTCGTCCGGGATTTGAACCCGGGACCTCTCGCACCCGAAGCGAGAATCATACCCCTAGACCAACGAGCCATCGGATGCCTCTGCGACTAGCAAATGCAGAAAGAAGGCTCACAGGGCCGTGACGATTTCTGAGAACTCTTTTCTGCCCTATCTAATCTGGCTTGGGCTGCCTTCCCAATCCAATGTTGATAAAAATGTCAAGGCAAAGGACTCGAGGCTCGAGTCAATCGCAGACATCTGAGCCATCTCAAAAAACAACACCTCCTTTCAGAGAAAGCGCTCTTACTCTCCGAGCTAAGTGGTCAACCAAATTTAAACTGCAGACGAGGAACTAAGAAGATCGGCGAGATGCAGGATTGAAACAGCACAGACACTGCGCTCGCCTTACTTGACGGAAGCATGCGATTGGCCCAGAGAATGCAGAATGGACGGATAGTGCTCAAGAAAAGGGGCTCCAAAGACAGAGACGGGCTCGTCCGGGATTTGAACCCGGGACCTCTCGCACCCTAAGCGAGAATCATACCCCTAGACCAACGAGCCTGCTGATGCCTCTGAAAGCAGCAAATGCAGAAAGAAGGCTCACAGGACCGTGACGATTTCTGAGAACTCTTTTCTGCCCTATCTAAAAATTGGCTCGGGCTGCCTTCCCAAACCAATGTTGATAAAAATGTCAAGGCAAAGGACACGAGGCTCGAGTCAACCGCAGATAGATACCCTGCAGGGCAGCCCATCTGAGCCATCTCAAAAAACAACACGTCCTTTCAGAGAAAGCGCTCTTACTCTCCGAGCTAAGTGGTCAACCAAGTTTAAACTGTAGACGAGGAACTAAGAAGATCTGCGAGATGCAGGATTGAAAACGCACAGACACTGCGCTCGCCTTACTTGACGGAAGCATGCGATTGGCCCAGAGAATGCAGCACTGACGGATAGTGCTCAAGAAAAGGGGCTCCAAAGATAGAAGCGGGCTCGTCCCCTAAGCGAGAATCTTACCCCTAGACCAACGAGCCACTGGGCTGACTGCAGAGGAGAGGAGGCCACATAGCCACGTATTTTACTGTGCTCGATGCTTCAGTCTTTCAGAGATCCTGTCTCTGGGTTGGCAAGTGCAAAAAGAGGGCTCATGCCACTAGCCGGATTTCTGAGAAACTCGATTTTGCAGTACCTGCGCTAGCATGGCCTGCCTTTGTAGTATAATGTTGATTAAAACATCAAGAACAAAATACATGAGCTGAATTAAACGACAGAAGGCTACATTGCACACTGCCACACACATCATGCTGATTTGGCTGAAGAGAAACTGTCTTAGGTTTGTAATGCTTCTTAACCGAAGGTTACGGTGAATCCGGTCTGCTCAATTTTGGTTACTGTTGTTACTGTTGAGGTTAATGTGTGTTCTAGATTCTTTTGGAACACTAACCTTGTCAGATTCGTCACAGCGGAACTGTTAAAAGAGGCCACTGTAGCACAAAAGCTAGCAGGTTCCACCGAGAGTTGAACTCGGATCGCTGGATTCAGAGTCCAGAGTGCTAACCATTACACCATGGAACCAAGCTTCCATGTGCCAAGGAACCAAGGTCTGCAGATGGGCTCGTCCGGGATTTGAACCCGGGACCTCTCGCACCCGAAGCGAGAATCATACCCCTAGACCAACGAGCCATCGGATGCCTCTGCGACTAGCAAATGCAGAAAGAAGGCTCACAGGGCCGTGACGATTTCTGAGAACTCTTTTCTGCCCTATCTAATCTGGCTTGGGCTGCCTTCCCAATCCAATGTTGATAAAAATGTCAAGGCAAAGGACTCGAGGCTCGAGTCAATCGCAGACATCTGAGCCATCTCAAAAAACAACACCTCCTTTCAGAGAAAGCGCTCTTACTCTCCGAGCTAAGTGGTCAACCAAGTTTAAACTGCAGACGAGGAACTAAGAAGATCGGCGAGATGCAGGATTGAAACAGCACAGACACTGCGCTCGCCTTACTTGACGGAAGCATGCGATTGGCCCAGAGAATGCAGAATGGACGGATAGTGCTCAAGAAAAGGGGCTCCAAAGACAGAGACGGGCTCGTCCGGGATTTGAACCCTGGACCTCTCCCACCCTAAGCGAGCATCATACCCCTAGACCAACGAGCCTGCTGATGCTTCTGAAAGCAGCAAATGCAGAAAGAAGGCTCACAGGACCGTGACGATTTCTGAGAACTCTTTTCTGCCCTATCTAAAAATTGGCTCGGGCTGCCTTCCCAAACCAATGTTGATAAAAATGTCAAGGCAAAGGACACGAGGCTCGAGTCAACCGCAGATAGATACCCTGCAGGGCAGCCCATCTGAGCCATCTCAAAAAACAACACGTCCTTTCAGAGAAAGCGCTCTTACTCTCCGAGCTAAGTGGTCAACCAAGTTTAAACTGCAGACGAGGAACTAAGAAGATCTGCGAGATGCAGGATTGAAAACGCACAGACACTGCGCTCGCCTTACTTGACGGAAGCATGCGATTGGCCCAGAGAATGCAGCACTGACGGATAGTGCTCAAGAAAAGGGGCTCCAAAGATGGAAGCGGGCTCGGCCCCTAAGCGAGAATCTTACCCCTAGACCAACGAGCCACTGGGCTGACTGCAGAGGAGAGGAGGCCACATCGCCACGTATTTTACTGTGCTCGATGCTTCAGTCTTTCAGAGATCCTGTCTCTGGGTTGGCAAGTGCAAAAAGAGGGCTCATGCCACTAGCCGGATTTCTGAGAAACTCGATTTTGCAGTACCTGCGCTAGCATGGCCTGCCTTTGCAGTATAATGTTGATTAAAACATCAAGAACAAAATACATGAGCTGAATTAAACGACAGAAGGATACATTGCACACTGCCACACACATCATGCTGATTTGGCTGAAGAGAAACTGTCTTAGGTTTGTAATGCTTCTTAACCGAAGGTTACGGTGAATCCGGTCTGCTCAATTTTGGTTACTGTTGTTACTGTTGAGGTTAAGGTGTGTTCTAGATTCTTTTGGAACACTAACCTTGTCAGATTCGTCACAGCGGAACTGTTAAAAGAGGCCACTGTAGCACAAAAGCTAGCAGGTTCCACCGAGAGTTGAACTCGGATCGCTGGATTCAGAGTCCAGAGTGCAAACCATTACACCATGGAACCAAGCTTCCATGTGCCAAGGAACCAAGGTCTGCAGATGGGCTCGTCCGGGATTTGAACCCGGGACCTCTCGCACCCGAAGCGAGAATCATACCCCTAGACCAACGAGCCATCGGATGCCTCTGCGACTAGCAAATGCAGAAAGAAGGCTCACAGGGCCGTGACGATTTCTGAGAACTCTTTTCTGCCCTATCTAATCTGGCTTGGGCTGCCTTCCCAATCCAATGTTGATAAAAATGTCAAGGCAAAGGACTCGAGGCTCGAGTCAATCGCAGACATCTGAGCCATCTCAAAAAACAACACCTCCTTTCAGAGAAAGCGCTCTTACTCTCCGAGCTAAGTGGTCAACCAAGTTTAAACTGCAGACGAGGAACTAAGAAGATCGGCGAGATGCAGGATTGAAACAGCACAGACACTGCGCTCGCCTTACTTGACGGAAGCATGCGATTGGCCCAGAGAATGCAGAATGGACGGATAGTGCTCAAGAAAAGGGGCTCCAAAGACAGAGACGGGCTCGTCCGGGATTTGAACCCGGGACCTCTCGCACCCTAAGCGAGAATCATACCCCTAGACCAACGAGCCTGCTGATGCCTCTGAAAGCAGCAAATGCAGAAAGAAGGCTCACAGGACCGTGACGATTTCTGAGAACTCTTTTCTGCCCTATCTAAAAATTGGCTCGGGCTGCCTTCCCAAACCAATGTTGATAAAAATGTCAAGGCAAAGGACACGAGGCTCGAGTCAACCGCAGATAGATACCCTGCAGGGCAGCCCATCTGAGCCATCTCAAAAAACAACACGTCCTTTCAGAGAAAGCTCTCTTACTCTCCGAGCTAAGTGGTCAACCAAGTTTACACTGCAGACGAGGAACTAAGAAGATCTGCGAGATGCAGGATTGAAAACGCACAGACACTGCGCTCGCCTTACTTGACGGAAGCATGCGATTGGCCCAGAGAATGCAGCACTGACGGATAGTGCTCAAGAAAAGGGGCTCCAAAGATAGAAGCGGGCTCGTCCCCTAAGCGAGAATCTTACCCCTAGACCAACGAGCCACTGGGCTGACTGCAGAGGAGAGGAGGCCACATCGCCACGTATTTTACTGTGCTCGATGCTTCAGTCTTTCAGAGATCCTGTCTCTGGGTTGGCAAGTGCAAAAAGAGGGCTCATGCCACTAGCCGGATTTCTGAGAAACTCGATTTTGCAGTACCTGCGCTAGCATGGCCTGCCTTTGCAGTATAATGTTGATTAAAACATCAAGAACAAAATACATGAGCTGAATTAAACGACAGAAGGCTACATTGCACACTGCCACACACATCATGCTGATTTGGCTGAAGAGAAACTGTCTTAGGTTTGTAATGCTTCTTAACCGAAGGTTCCGGTGAATCCGGTCTGCTCAATTTTGGTTACTGTTGTTACTGTTGAGGTTAAGGTGTGTTCTAGATTCTTTTGGAACACTAACCTTGTCAGATTCGTCACAGCGGAACTGTTAAAAGAGGCCACTGTAGCACAAAACCTAGCAGGTTCCACCGAGAGTTGAACTCGGATCGCTGGATTCAGAGTCCAGAGTGCTAACCATTACACCATGGAACCAAGCTTCCATGTGCCAAGGAACCAAGGTCTGCAGATGGGCTCGTCCGGGATTTGAACCCGGGACCTCTCGCACCCGAAGCGAGAATCATACCCCTAGACCAACGAGCCATCGGATGCCTCTGCGACTAGCAAATGCAGAAAGAAGGCTCACAGGGCCGTGACGATTTCTGAGAACTCTTTTCTGCCCTATCTAATCTGGCTTGGGCTGCCTTCCCAATCCAATGTTGATAAAAATGTCAAGGCAAAGGACTCGAGGCTCGAGTCAATCGCAGACATCTGAGCCATCTCAAAAAACAACACCTCCTTTCAGAGAAAGCGCTCTTACTCTCCGAGCTAAGTGGTCAACCAAATTTAAACTGCAGACGAGGAACTAAGAAGATCGGCGAGATGCAGGATTGAAACAGCACAGACACTGCGCTCGCCTTACTTGACGGAAGCATGCGATTGGCCCAGAGAATGCAGAATGGACGGATAGTGCTCAAGAAAAGGGGCTCCAAAGACAGAGACGGGCTCGTCCGGGATTTGAACCCGGGACCTCTCGCACCCTAAGCGAGAATCATACCCCTAGACCAACGAGCCTGCTGATGCCTCTGAAAGCAGCAAATGCAGAAAGAAGGCTCACAGGACCGTGACGATTTCTGAGAACTCTTTTCTGCCCTATCTAAAAATTGGCTCGGGCTGCCTTCCCAAACCAATGTTGATAAAAATGTCAAGGCAAAGGACACGAGGCTCGAGTCAACCGCAGATAGATACCCTGCAGGGCAGCCCATCTGAGCCATCTCAAAAAACAACACGTCCTTTCAGAGAAAGCGCTCTTACTCTCCGAGCTAAGTGGTCAACCAAGTTTAAACTGCAGACGAGGAACTAAGAAGATCTGCGAGATGCAGGATTGAAAACGCACAGACACTGCGCTCGCCTTACTTGACGGAAGCATGCGATTGGCCCAGAGAATGCAGCACTGACGGATAGTGCTCAAGAAAAGGGGCTCCAAAGATAGAAGCGGGCTCGTCCCCTAAGCGAGAATCTTACCCCTAGACCAACGAGCCACTGGGCTGACTGCAGAGGAGAGGAGGCCACATCGCCACGTATTTTACTGTGCTCGATGCTTCAGTCTTTCAGAGATCCTGTCTCTGGGTTGGCAAGTGCAAAAAGAGGGCTCATGCCACTAGCCGGATTTCTGAGAAACTCGATTTTGCAGTACCTGCGCTAGCATGGCCTGCCTTTGTAGTATAATGTTGATTAAAACATCAAGAACAAAATACATGAGCTGAATTAAACGACAGAAGGCTACATTGCACACTGCCACACACATCATGCTGATTTGGCTGAAGAGAAACTGTCTTAGGTTTGTAATGCTTCTTAACCGAAGGTTACGGTGAATCCGGTCTGCTCAATTTTGGTTACTGTTGTTACTGTTGAGGTTAATGTGTGTTCTAGATTCTTTTGGAACACTAACCTTGTCAGATTCGTCACAGCGGAACTGTTAAAAGAGGCCACTGTAGCACAAAAGCTAGCAGGTTCCACCGAGAGTTGAACTCGGATCGCTGGATTCAGAGTCCAGAGTGCTAACCATTACACCATGGAACCAAGCTTCCATGTGCCAAGGAACCAAGGTCTGCAGATGGGCTCGTCCGGGATTTGAACCCGGGACCTCTCGCACCCGAAGCGAGAATCATACCCCTAGACCAACGAGCCATCGGATGCCTCTGCGACTAGCAAATGCAGAAAGAAGGCTCACAGGGCCGTGACGATTTCTGAGAACTCTTTTCTGCCCTATCTAATCTGGCTTGGGCTGCCTTCCCAATCCAATGTTGATAAAAATGTCAAGGCAAAGGACTCGAGGCTCGAGTCAATCGCAGACATCTGAGCCATCTCAAAAAACAACACCTCCTTTCAGAGAAAGCGCTCTTACTCTCCGAGCTAAGTGGTCAACCAAGTTTAAACTGCAGACGAGGAACTAAGAAGATCGGCGAGATGCAGGATTGAAACAGCACAGACACTGCGCTCGCCTTACTTGACGGAAGCATGCGATTGGCCCAGAGAATGCAGAATGGACGGATAGTGCTCAAGAAAAGGGGCTCCAAAGACAGAGACGGGCTCGTCCGGGATTTGAACCCGGGACCTCTCGCACCCTAAGCGAGAATCATACCCCTAGACCAACGAGCCTGCTGATGCCTCTGAAAGCAGCAAATGCAGAAAGAAGGCTCACAGGACCGTGACGATTTCTGAGAACTCTTTTCTGCCCTATCTAAAAATTGGCTCGGGCTGCCTTCCCAAACCAATGTTGATAAAAATGTCAAGGCAAAGGACACGAGGCTCGAGTCAACCGCAGATAGATACCCTGCAGGGCAGCCCATCTGAGCCATCTCAAAAAACAACACGTCCTTTCAGAGAAAGCGCTCTTACTCTCCGAGCTAAGTGGTCAACCAAGTTTAAACTGCAGACGAGGAACTAAGAAGATCTGCGAGATGCAGGATTGAAAACGCACAGACACTGCGCTCGCCTTACTTGACGGAAGCATGCGATTGGCCCAGAGAATGCAGCACTGACGGATAGTGCTCAAGAAAAGGGGCTCCAAAGATAGAAGCGGGCTCGTCCCCTAAGCGAGAATCTTACCCCTAGACCAACGAGCCACTGGGCTGACTGCAGAGGAGAGGAGGCCACATCGCCACGTATTTTACTGTGCTCGATGCTTCAGTCTTTCAGAGATCCTGTCTCTGGGTTGGCAAGTGCAAAAAGAGGGCTCATGCCACTAGCCGGATTTCTGAGAAACTCGATTTTGCAGTACCTGCGCTAGCATGGCCTGCCTTTGCAGTATAATGTTGATTAAAACATCAAGAACAAAATACATGAGCTGAATTAAACGACAGAAGGCTACATTGCACACTGCCACACACATCATGCTGATTTGGCTGAAGAGAAACTGTCTTAGGTTTGTAATGCTTCTTAACCGAAGGTTCCGGTGAATCCGGTCTGCTCAATTTTGGTTACTGTTGTTACTGTTGAGGTTAAGGTGTGTTCTAGATTCTTTTGGAACACTAACCTTGTCAGATTCGTCACAGCGGAACTGTTAAAAGAGGCCACTGTAGCACAAAAGCTAGCAGGTTCCACCGAGAGTTGAACTCGGATCGCTGGATTCAGAGTGCTAACCATTACACCATGGAACCAAGCTTCCATGTGCCAAGGAACCAAGGTCTGCAGATGGGCTCGTCCGGGATTTGAACCCGGGACCTCTCGCACCCGAAGCGAGAATCATACCCCTAGACCAACGAGCCATCGGATGCCTCTGCGACTAGCAAATGCAGAAAGAAGGCTCACAGGGCCGTGACGATTTCTGAGAACTCTTTTCTGCCCTATCTAATCTGGCTTGGGCTGCCTTCCCAATCCAATGTTGATAAAAATGTCAAGGCAAAGGACTCGAGGCTCGAGTCAATCGCAGACATCTGAGCCATCTCAAAAAACAACACCTCCTTTCAGAGAAAGCGCTCTTACTCTCCGAGCTAAGTGGTCAACCAAATTTAAACTGCAGACGAGGAACTAAGAAGATCGGCGAGATGCAGGATTGAAACAGCACAGACACTGCGCTCGCCTTACTTGACGGAAGCATGCGATTGGCCCAGAGAATGCAGAATGGACGGATAGTGCTCAAGAAAAGGGGCTCCAAAGACAGAGACGGGCTCGTCCGGGATTTGAACCCAGGACCTCTCGCACCCTAAGCGAGAATCATACCCCTAGACCAACGAGCCTGCTGATGCCTCTGAAAGCAGCAAATGCAGAAAGAAGGCTCACAGGACCGTGACGATTTCTGAGAACTCTTTTCTGCCCTATCTAAAAATTGGCTCGGGCTGCCTTCCCAAACCAATGTTGATAAAAATGTCAAGGCAAAGGACACGAGGCTCGAGTCAACCGCAGATAGATACCCTGCAGGTCAGCCCATCTGAGCCATCTCAAAAAACAACACGTCCTTTCAGAGAAAGCGCTCTTACTCTCCGAGCTAAGTGGTCAACCAAGTTTAAACTGCAGACGAGGAACTAAGAAGATCTGCGAGATGCAGGATTGAAAACGCACAGACACTGCGCTCGCCTTACTTGACGGAAGCATGCGATTGGCCCAGAGAATGCAGCACTGACGGATAGTGCTCAAGAAAAGGGGCTCCAAAGATAGAAGCGGGCTCGGCCCCTAAGCGAGAATCTTACCCCTAGACCAACGAGCCACTGGGCAGACTGCAGAGGAGAGGAGGCCACATAGCCACGTATTTTACTGTGCTCGATGCTTCAGTCGTTCAGAGATCCTGTCTCTGGGCTGGCAAGTGCAAAAAGAGGGCTCATGCCACTAGCCGGATTTCTGAGAAACTCGATTTTGCCGTACCTGCGCTAGCATGGCCTGCCTTTGCAGTATAATGTTGATTAAAACATCAAGAACAAAATACATGAGCTGAATTAAACAGCAGAAGGCTATATTGCGGCACTGCCACACACATCATGCTGATTTGGCTGAAGAGAAACTGTCTTAGGTCTGTAATGCTTCTTAACCGAAGGTTACGGTGCATACGGTCTGCTCAATTTTGTACACTGTTGTTCCTGTTCAGTTTAATGTGTGTTCTAGATTCTTTTGGAACACTAACCATGTCAGATTCGTCACAGGGGAACTGTTAAAAGAGGCCACTGTAGCACAAACGCTAGCAGGTTCCACCGAGAGTTGAACTCGGATCGCTGGATTCAGAGTCCAGAGTGCTAACCATTACACCATGGAACCAAGCTTCCATAGGCCAAGGAACCAAGGCCTGCAGATGGGCTCGTCCGGGATTTGAATCCAGGACCTCTCGCACCCTAAGCAAGAATCACACCCCTAGACCAACGAGCCATCTGATGCCTCTGTAAGTAGCAAATGCAGAAAGAAGGCTCACAGGACCGTGACGATTTCTGAGAACTTTTTTCTGCCCCATCTAAAAATTGGCTTGGGCTGCCTTCCCAATCCAATGTTGATAAAAATGTCAAGGCAAAGGACTCGAGGCTCGAGTCAATCGCAGACATCTGAGCAATCTCAAAAAACAACACCTCCTTTCAGAGAAAGCGCTCTTACTCTCCGAGCTAAGTGGTCAACCAAGTTTAAACTGCCGACGAGGAACTAAGAAGATCGGCGAGATGCAGGATTGAAACAGCACAGACACTGCGCTCGCCTTACTTGACGGAAGCATGCGATTGGCCCAGAGAATGCAGCATGGACGGATAGTGCTCAAGAAAAGGGGCTCCAAAGACAGAGACGGGCTCGTCCGGGATTTGAACCCGGGACCTCTCGCACCCTAAGCGAGAATCATACCCCTAGACCAACGAGCCATCTGATGCCTCTGCAAGTAGCAAATGCAGAAAGAAGGCTCACAGGTCCGTGACGATTTCGGAGAACTCTTTTCTGCCCTATCTAAATTGGCTTGGGCTGCCTTCCCAAACCAATGTTGATAAAAATGTCAAGGCAAAGGACACGAGGCTCGAGTCAACCGCAGATAGTTACCCTGCAGGGCAGCCCATCTGAGCCATCTCAAAAAACAACACGTCCTTTCAGAGAAAGCGCTCTTACTCTCCGAGCTAAGTGGTCAACCAAGTTTAAACTGCAGACGAGGAACTAAGAAGATCGGCGAGATGCAGGATTGAAAACGCACAGACACTGCGCTCGCCTTACTTGACGGAAGCATGCGATTGGCCCAGAGAATGCAGCACTGACTGATAGTGCTCAAGAAAAGGGGCTCCAAAGATAGAAGCGGGCTCGGCCCCTAAGCGAGAATCTTACCCCTAGACCAACGAGCCACTGGGCAGACTGCAGAGGAGAGGAGACCACATAGCCACGTATTTTACTGTGCTCGATGCTTCAGTCGTTCAGAGATCCTGTCTCTGAGCTGGCAAGTGCAAAAAGAGGGCTCATGCCACTAGCCGGATTTCTGAGAAACTCGATTTTGCCGTACCTGCGCTAGCATGGCCTGCCTTTGCAGTATAATGTTGATTAAAACATCAAGAACAAAATACATGAGCTGAATTAAACAGCAGAAGGCTATATTGCGGCACTGCCACACACATCATGTTGATTTGGCTGAAGAGAAACTGTCTTAGGTCTGTAATGCTTCTTAACCGAAGGTTACGGTGCATACGGTCTGCTCAATTTTGTACACTGTTGTTCCTGTTCAGTTTAATGTGTGTTCTAGATTCTTTTGGAACACTAACCATGTCAGATTCGTCACAGGGGAACTGTTAAAAGAGGCCACTGTAGCACAAAACCTAGCAGGTTCCACCGAGAGTTGAACTCGGATCGCTGGATTCAGAGTGCTAACCATTACACCATGGAACCAAGCTT
>NC_136715.1:25869200-25879200 GCF_936440315.1 Barbus barbus | reverse complement strand
GGCAAAGGACTCGAGGCTCGAGTCAATCGCAGACATCTGAGCAATCTCAAAAAACAACACCTCCTTTCAGAGAAAGCGCTCTTACTCTCCGAGCTAAGTGGTCAACCAAGTTTAAACTGCCGACGAGGAACTAAGAAGATCGGCGAGATGCAGGATGGAAACAGCACAGGCACTGCGCTCGCCTTACTTGACGGAAGTATGCGATTGGCCCAGAGAATGCAGCATGGACGGATAGTGCTCAAGAAAAGGGGCTCCAAAGACAGGTCCGTGACGATTTCGGAGAACTCTTTTCTGCCCTATCTAAATTGGCTTGGGCTGCCTTCCCAAACCAATGTTGATAAAAATGTCAAGGCAAAGGACACGAGGCTCGAGTCAACCGCAGATAGTTACCCTGCAGGGCAGCCCATCTGAGCCATCTCAAAAAACAACACGTCCTTTCAGAGAAAGCGCTCTTACGCTCCGAGCTAAGTGGTCAACCAAGTTTAAACTGCAGACGAGGAACTAAGAAGATCGGCGAGATGCAGGATTGAAAACGCACAGACACTGCGCTCGCCTTACTTGACGGAAGCATGCGATTGGCCCAGAGAATGCAGCACTGACGGATAGTGCTCAAGAAAAGGGGCTCCAAAGATAGAAGCGGGCTCGGCCCCTAAGCGAGAATCTTACCCCTAGACCAACGAGCCACTGGGCAGACTGCAGAGGAGAGGAGGCCACATAGCCACGTATTTTACTGTGCTCGATGCTTCAGTCGTTCAGAGATCCTGTCTCTGGGCTGGCAAGTGCAAAAAGAGGGCTCATGCCACTAGCCGGATTTCTGAGAAACTCGATTTTGCCGTACCTGCGCTAGCATGGCCTGCCTTTGCAGTATAATGTTGATTAAAACATCAAGAACAAAATACATGAGCTGAATTAAACAGCAGAAGGCTATATTGCGGCACTGCCACACACATCATGCTGATTTGGCTGAAGAGAAACTGTCTTAGGTCTGTAATGCTTCTTAACCGAAGGTTACGGTGCATACGGTCTGCTCAATTTTGTACACTGTTGTTCCTGTTCAGTTTAATGTGTGTTCTAGATTCTTTTGGAACACTAACCATGTCAGATTCGTCACAGGGGAACTGTTAAAAGAGGCCACTGTAGCACAAACGCTAGCAGGTTCCACCGAGAGTTGAACTCGGATCGCTGGATTCAGAGTCCAGAGTGCTAACCATTACACCATGGAACCAAGCTTCCATAGGCCAAGGAACCAAGGCCTGCAGATGGGCTCGTCCGGGATTTGAATCCAGGACCTCTCGCACCCTAAGCAAGAATCACACCCCTAGACCAACGAGCCATCTGATGCCTCTGTAAGTAGCAAATGCAGAAAGAAGGCTCACAGGACCGTGACGATTTCTGAGAACTTTTTTCTGCCCCATCTAAAAATTGGCTTGGGCTGCCTTCCCAATCCAATGTTGATAAAAATGTCAAGGCAAAGGACTCGAGGCTCGAGTCAATCGCAGACATCTGAGCAATCTCAAAAAACAACACCTCCTTTCAGAGAAAGCGCTCTTACTCTCCGAGCTAAGTGGTCAACCAAGTTTAAACTGCCGACGAGGAACTAAGAAGATCGGCGAGATGCAGGATTGAAACAGCACAGACACTGCGCTCGCCTTACTTGACGGAAGCATGCGATTGGCCCAGAGAATGCAGCATGGACGGATAGTGCTCAAGAAAAGGGGCTCCAAAGACAGAGACGGGCTCGTCCGGGATTTGAACCCTGGACCTCTCCCACCCTAAGCGAGCATCATACCCCTAGACCAACGAGCCTGCTGATGCCTCTGAAAGCAGCAAATGCAGAAAGAAGGCTCACAGGACCGTGACGATTTCTGAGAACTCTTTTCTGCCCTATCTAAAAATTGGCTCGGGCTGCCTTCCCAAACCAATGTTGATAAAAATGTCAAGGCAAAGGACACGAGGCTCGAGTCAACCGCAGATAGATACCCTGCAGGTCAGCCCATCTGAGCCATCTCAAAAAACAACACGTCCTTTCAGAGAAAGCGCTCTTACTCTCCGAGCTAAGTGGTCAACCAAGTTTAAACTGCAGACGAGGAACTAAGAAGATCTGCGAGATGCAGGATTGAAAACGCACAGACACTGCGCTCGCCTTACTTGACGGAAGCATGCGATTGGCCCAGAGAATGCAGCACTGACGGATAGTGCTCAAGAAAAGGGGCTCCAAAGATAGAAGCGGGCTCGGCCCCTAAGCGAGAATCTTACCCCTAGACCAACGAGCCACTGGGCTGACTCCAGAGGAGAGGAGGCCACATCGCCACGTATTTTACTGTGCTCGATGCTTCAGTCTTTCAGAGATCCTGTCTCTGGGTTGGCAAGTGCAAAAAGAGGGCTCATGCCACTAGCCGGATTTCTGAGAAACTCGATTTTGCAGTACCTGCGCTAGCATGGCCTGCCTTTGCAGTATAATGTTGATTAAAACATCAAGAACAAAATACATGAGCTGAATTAAACGACAGAAGGATACATTGCACACTGCCACACACATCATGCTGATTTGGCTGAAGAGAAACTGTCTTAGGTTTGTAATGCTTCTTAACCGAAGGTTACGGTGAATCCGGTCTGCTCAATTTTGGTTACTGTTGTTACTGTTGAGGTTAAGGTGTGTTCTAGATTCTTTTGGAACACTAACCTTGTCAGATTCGTCACAGCGGAACTGTTAAAAGAGGCCACTGTAGCACAAAAGCTAGCAGGTTCCACCGAGAGTTGAACTCGGATCGCTGGATTCAGAGTCCAGAGTGCTAATCATTACACCATGGAACCAAGCTTCCATGTGCCAAGGAACCAAGGTCTGCAGATGGGCTCGTCCGGGATTTGAACCCGGGACCTCTCGCACCCGAAGCGAGAATCATACCCCTAGACCAACGAGCCATCGGATGCCTCTGCGACTAGCAAATGCAGAAAGAAGGCTCACAGGGCCGTGACGATTTCTGAGAACTCTTTTCTGCCCTATCTAATCTGGCTTGGGCTGCCTTCCCAATCCAATGTTGATAAAAATGTCAAGGCAAAGGACTCGAGGCTCGAGTCAATCGCAGACATCTGAGCCATCTCAAAAAACAACACCTCCTTTCAGAGAAAGCGCTCTTACTCTCCGAGCTAAGTGGTCAACCAAGTTTAAACTGCAGACGAGGAACTAAGAAGATCGGCGAGATGCAGGATTGAAACAGCACAGACACTGCGCTCGCCTTACTTGACGGAAGCATGCGATTGGCCCAGAGAATGCAGAATGGACGGATAGTGCTCAAGAAAAGGGGCTCCAAAGACAGAGACGGGCTCGTCCGGGATTTGAACCCTGGACCTCTCCCACCCTAAGCGAGCATCATACCCCTAGACCAACGAGCCTGCTGATGCCTCTGAAAGCAGCAAATGCAGAAAGAAGGCTCACAGGACCGTGACGATTTCTGAGAACTCTTTTCTGCCCTATCTAAAAATTGGCTCGGGCTGCCTTCCCAAACCAATGTTGATAAAAATGTCAAGGCAAAGGACACGAGGCTCGAGTCAACCGCAGATAGATACCCTGCAGGGCAGCCCATCTGAGCCATCTCAAAAAACAACACGTCCTTTCAGAGAAAGCGCTCTTACTCTCCGAGCTAAGTGGTCAACCAAGTTTAAACTGCAGACGAGGAACTAAGAAGATCTGCGAGATGCAGGATTGAAAACGCACAGACACTGCGCTCGCCTTACTTGACGGAAGCATGCGATTGGCCCAGAGAATGCAGCACTGACGGATAGTGCTCAAGAAAAGGGGCTCCAAAGATAGAAGCGGGCTCGGCCCCTAAGCGAGAATCTTACCCCTAGACCAACGAGCCACTGGGCTGACTGCAGAGGAGAGGAGGCCACATCGCCATGTATTTTACTGTGCTCGATGCTTCAGTCTTTCAGAGATCCTGTCTCTGGGTTGGCAAGTGCAAAAAGAGGGCTCATGCCACTAGCCGGATTTCTGAGAAACTCGATTTTGCAGTACCTGCGCTAGCATGGCCTGCCTTTGCAGTATAATGTTGATTAAAACATCAAGAACAAAATACATGAGCTGAATTAAACGACAGAAGGCTACATTGCACACTGCCACACACATCATGCTGATTTGGCTGAAGAGAAACTGTCTTAGGTTTGTAATGCTTCTTAACCGAAGGTTACGGTGAATCCGGTCTGCTCAATTTTGGTTACTGTTGTTACTGTTGAGGTTAAGGTGTGTTCTAGATTCTTTTGGAACACTAACCTTGTCAGATTCGTCACAGCGGAACTGTTAAAAGAGGCCACTGTAGCACAAAAGCTAGCAGGTTCCACCGAGAGTTGAACTCGGATCGCTGGATTCAGAGTCCAGAGTGCTAACCATTACACCATGGAACCAAGCTTCCATGTGCCAAGGAACCAAGGTCTGCAGATGGGCTCGTCCGGGATTTGAACCCGGGACCTCTCGCACCCGAAGCGAGAATCATACCCCTAGACCAACGAGCCATCGGATGCCTCTGCGACTAGCAAATGCAGAAAGAAGGCTCACAGGGCCGTGACGATTTCTGAGAACTCTTTTCTGCCCTATCTAATCTGGCTTGGGCTGCCTTCCCAATCCAATGTTGATAAAAATGTCAAGGCAAAGGACTCGAGGCTCGAGTCAATCGCAGACATCTGAGCCATCTCAAAAAACAACACCTCCTTTCAGAGAAAGCGCTCTTACTCTCCGAGCTAAGTGGTCAACCAAGTTTAAACTGCAGACGAGGAACTAAGAAGATCGGCGAGATGCAGGATTGAAACAGCACAGACACTGCGCTCGCCTTACTTGACGGAAGCATGCGATTGGCCCAGAGAATGCAGAATGGACGGATAGTGCTCAAGAAAAGGGGCTCCAAAGACAGAGACGGGCTCGTCCGGGATTTGAACCCGGGACCTCTCGCACCCTAAGCGAGAATCATACCCCTAGACCAACGAGCCTGCTGATGCCTCTGAAAGCAGCAAATGCAGAAAGAAGGCTCACAGGACCGTGACGATTTCTGAGAACTCTTTTCTGCCCTATCTAAAAATTGGCTCGGGCTGCCTTCCCAAACCAATGTTGATAAAAATGTCAAGGCAAAGGACACGAGGCTCGAGTCAACCGCAGATAGATACCCTGCAGGGCAGCCCATCTGAGCCATCTCAAAAAACAACACGTCCTTTCAGAGAAAGCGCTCTTACTCTCCGAGCTAAGTGGTCAACCAAGTTTAAACTGCAGACGAGGAACTAAGAAGATCTGCGAGATGCAGGATTGAAAACGCACAGACACTGCGCTCGCCTTACTTGACGGAAGCATGCGATTGGCCCAGAGAATGCAGCACTGACGGATAGTGCTCAAGAAAAGGGGCTCCAAAGATAGAAGCGGGCTCGTCCCCTAAGCGAGAATCTTACCCCTAGACCAACGAGCCACTGGGCTGACTGCAGAGGAGAGGAGGCCACATCGCCACGTATTTTACTGTGCTCGATGCTTCAGTCTTTCAGAGATCCTGTCTCTGGGTTGGCAAGTGCAAAAAGAGGGCTCATGCCACTAGCCGGATTTCTGAGAAACTCGATTTTGCAGTACCTGCGCTAGCATGGCCTGCCTTTGCAGTATAATGTTGATTAAAACATCAAGAACAAAATACATGAGCTGAATTAAACGACAGAAGGCTACATTGCACACTGCCACACACATCATGCTGATTTGGCTGAAGAGAAACTGTCTTAGGTTTGTAATGCTTCTTAACCGAAGGTTCCGGTGAATCCGGTCTGCTCAATTTTGGTTACTGTTGTTACTGTTGAGGTTAAGGTGTGTTCTAGATTCTTTTGGAACACTAACCTTGTCAGATTCGTCACAGCGGAACTGTTAAAAGAGGCCACTGTAGCACAAAAGCTAGCAGGTTCCACCGAGAGTTGAACTCGGATCGCTGGATTCAGTGTCCAGAGTGCTAACCATTACACCATGGAACCAAGCTTCCATGTGCCAAGGAACCAAGGTCTGCAGATGGGCTCGTCCGGGATTTGAACCCGGGACCTCTCGCACCCGAAGCGAGAATCATACCCCTAGACCAACGAGCCATCGGATGCCTCTGCGACTAGCAAATGCAGAAAGAAGGCTCACAGGGCCGTGACGATTTCTGAGAACTCTTTTCTGCCCTATCTAATCTGGCTTGGGCTGCCTTCCCAATCCAATGTTGATAAAAATGTCAAGGCAAAGGACTCGAGGCTCGAGTCAATCGCAGACATCTGAGCCATCTCAAAAAACAACACCTCCTTTCAGAGAAAGCGCTCTTACTCTCCGAGCTAAGTGGTCAACCAAATTTAAACTGCAGACGAGGAACTAAGAAGATCGGCGAGATGCAGGATTGAAACAGCACAGACACTGCGCTCGCCTTACTTGACGGAAGCATGCGATTGGCCCAGAGAATGCAGAATGGACGGATAGTGCTCAAGAAAAGGGGCTCCAAAGACAGAGACGGGCTCGTCCGGGATTTGAACCCAGGACCTCTCGCACCCTAAGCGAGAATCATACCCCTAGACCAACGAGCCTGCTGATGCCTCTGAAAGCAGCAAATGCAGAAAGAAGGCTCACAGGACCGTGACGATTTCTGAGAACTCTTTTCTGCCCTATCTAAAAATTGGCTCGGGCTGCCTTCCCAAACCAATGTTGATAAAAATGTCAAGGCAAAGGACACGAGGCTCGAGTCAACCGCAGATAGATACCCTGCAGGGCAGCCCATCTGAGCCATCTCAAAAAACAACACGTCCTTTCAGAGAAAGCGCTCTTACTCTCCGAGCTAAGTGGTCAACCAAGTTTAAACTGCAGACGAGGAACTAAGAAGATCTGCGAGATGCAGGATTGAAAACGCACAGACACTGCGCTCGCCTTACTTGACGGAAGCATGCGATTGGCCCAGAGAATGCAGCACTGACGGATAGTGCTCAAGAAAAGGGGCTCCAAAGATAGAAGCGGGCTCGTCCCCTAAGCGAGAATCTTACCCCTAGACCAACGAGCCACTGGGCTGACTGCAGAGGAGAGGAGGCCACATAGCCACGTATTTTACTGTGCTCGATGCTTCAGTCTTTCAGAGATCCTGTCTCTGGGTTGGCAAGTGCAAAAAGAGGGCTCATGCCACTAGCCGGATTTCTGAGAAACTCGATTTTGCAGTACCTGCGCTAGCATGGCCTGCCTTTGTAGTATAATGTTGATTAAAACATCAAGAACAAAATACATGAGCTGAATTAAACGACAGAAGGCTACATTGCACACTGCCACACACATCATGCTGATTTGGCTGAAGAGAAACTGTCTTAGGTTTGTAATGCTTCTTAACCGAAGGTTACGGTGAATCCGGTCTGCTCAATTTTGGTTACTGTTGTTACTGTTGAGGTTAATGTGTGTTCTAGATTCTTTTGGAACACTAACCTTGTCAGATTCGTCACAGCGGAACTGTTAAAAGAGGCCACTGTAGCACAAAAGCTAGCAGGTTCCACCGAGAGTTGAACTCGGATCGCTGGATTCAGAGTCCAGAGTGCTAACCATTACACCATGGAACCAAGCTTCCATGTGCCAAGGAACCAAGGTCTGCAGATGGGCTCGTCCGGGATTTGAACCCGGGACCTCTCGCACCCGAAGCGAGAATCATACCCCTAGACCAACGAGCCATCGGATGCCTCTGCGACTAGCAAATGCAGAAAGAAGGCTCACAGGGCCGTGACGATTTCTGAGAACTCTTTTCTGCCCTATCTAATCTGGCTTGGGCTGCCTTCCCAATCCAATGTTGATAAAAATGTCAAGGCAAAGGACTCGAGGCTCGAGTCAATCGCAGACATCTGAGCCATCTCAAAAAACAACACCTCCTTTCAGAGAAAGCGCTCTTACTCTCCGAGCTAAGTGGTCAACCAAGTTTAAACTGCAGACGAGGAACTAAGAATATCGGCGAGATGCAGGATTGAAACAGCACAGACACTGCGCTCGCCTTACTTGACGGAAGCATGCGATTGGCCCAGAGAATGCAGAATGGACGGATAGTGCTCAAGAAAAGGGGCTCCAAAGACAGAGACGGGCTCGTCCGGGATTTGAACCCTGGACCTCTCCCACCCTAAGCGAGCATCATACCCCTAGACCAACGAGCCTGCTGATGCCTCTGAAAGCAGCAAATGCAGAAAGAAGGCTCACAGGACCGTGACGATTTCTGAGAACTCTTTTCTGCCCTATCTAAAAATTGGCTCGGGCTGCCTTCCCAAACCAATGTTGATAAAAATGTCAAGGCAAAGGACACGAGGCTCGAGTCAACCGCAGATAGATACCCTGCAGGTCAGCCCATCTGAGCCATCTCAAAAAACAACACGTCCTTTCAGAGAAAGCGCTCTTACTCTCCGAGCTAAGTGGTCAACCAAGTTTAAACTGCAGACGAGGAACTAAGAAGATCTGCGAGATGCAGGATTGAAAACGCACAGACACTGCGCTCGCCTTACTTGACGGAAGCATGCGATTGGCCCAGAGAATGCAGCACTGACGGATAGTGCTCAAGAAAAGGGGCTCCAAAGATAGAAGCGGGCTCGGCCCCTAAGCGAGAATCTTACCCCTAGACCAACGAGCCACTGGGCTGACTCCAGAGGAGAGGAGGCCACATCGCCACGTATTTTACTGTGCTCGATGCTTCAGTCTTTCAGAGATCCTGTCTCTGGGTTGGCAAGTGCAAAAAGAGGGCTCATGCCACTAGCCGGATTTCTGAGAAACTCGATTTTGCAGTACCTGCGCTAGCATGGCCTGCCTTTGCAGTATAATGTTGATTAAAACATCAAGAACAAAATACATGAGCTGAATTAAACGACAGAAGGCTACATTGCACACTGCCACACACATCATGCTGATTTGGCTGAAGAGAAACTGTCTTAGGTTTGTAATGCTTCTTAACCGAAGGTTCCGGTGAATCCGGTCTGCTCAATTTTGGTTACTGTTGTTACTGTTGAGGTTAAGGTGTGTTCTAGATTCTTTTGGAACACTAACCTTGTCAGATTCGTCACAGCGGAACTGTTAAAAGAGGCCACTGTAGCACAAAAGCTAGCAGGTTCCACCGAGAGTTGAACTCGGATCACTGGATTCAGAGTCCAGAGTGCTAACCATTACACCATGGAACCAAGCTTCCATGTGCCAAGGAACCAAGGTCTGCAGATGGGCTCGTCCGGGATTTGAACCCGGGACCTCTCGCACCCGAAGCGAGAATCATACCCCTAGACCAACGAGCCATCGGATGCCTCTGCGACTAGCAAATGCAGAAAGAAGGCTCACAGGGCCGTGACGATTTCTGAGAACTCTTTTCTGCCCTATCTAATCTGGCTTGGGCTGCCTTCCCAATCCAATGTTGATAAAAATGTCAAGGCAAAGGACTCGAGGCTCGAGTCAATCGCAGACATCTGAGCCATCTCAAAAAACAACACCTCCTTTCAGAGAAAGCGCTCTTACTCTCCGAGCTAAGTGGTCAACCAAATTTAAACTGCAGACGAGGAACTAAGAAGATCGGCGAGATGCAGGATTGAAACAGCACAGACACTGCGCTCGCCTTACTTGACGGAAGCATGCGATTGGCCCAGAGAATGCAGAATGGACGGATAGTGCTCAAGAAAAGGGGCTCCAAAGACAGAGACGGGCTCGTCCGGGATTTGAACCCGGGACCTCTCGCACTCTAAGCGAGAATCATACCCCTAGACCAACGAGCCTGCTGATGCCTCTGAAAGCAGCAAATGCAGAAAGAAGGCTCACAGGACCGTGACGATTTCTGAGAACTCTTTTCTGCCCTATCTAAAAATTGGCTCGGGCTGCCTTCCCAAACCAATGTTGATAAAAATGTCAAGGCAAAGGACACGAGGCTCGAGTCAACCGCAGATAGATACCCTGCAGGGCAGCCCATCTGAGCCATCTCAAAAAACAACACGTCCTTTCAGAGAAAGCGCTCTTACTCTCCGAGCTAAGTGGTCA